>NW_015656164.1:35568-54170 GCF_001515625.1 Sinocyclocheilus rhinocerous
ATATATATATATATGTTTTGCTATTTTATTAACATTTTTACAGAGGTAAAAGGTAAATCAATAACAACTACATTTTTAACAATATTTCAAGTGTAATTTATGAGATTTGTTGTATTTTGAATCCAATTTTTCTTTGTAAACGGCAAAAAAGTTTGCCTTGCAACGATTTGTATCGTAAAAAGCGCTATACAAATGAACTTGAATGGATTGCCTTCTTTGTGAAGGATGCCAGTGCTGCGGCCTGAATTCAGCTGAAACGCAACTCTCGGGGAGGCTTAAGGAGGAGATTCACAACAGCCATAGTGTTATGAACATTAGTCATGTGGCATTTCATATCCACATATACAGCAGCTTTATCTGAGGCATCATTCTCATTCACTCCACCCAGTCACTGCATTAACACTACAATCGCCCTCTGAGCTGATTGAATGTCTGTCATGCTGCACAGGTGAAAATGACGAGGATCTGTCAATATTCAGCTCAGATAAAGATCTCACTGTAAGTGACGTCAATCGACAGCATGTTTTGACATTAGTAAACTAGCATCCGTCAGCTAGTGTTCAGAGGAGGCTTTCTAATCCATATTTCTTTACCAGGGCCGATTGTGGATCCAAACATATCGAAGAAAAGACGAATGTGAGGAAAAGAGTGAAAGGTATTCATAACGAACTGTAATGTTGTATTTTTTATTAATTGTAATATTACCGATTCAAGTTAGTGTTACCTTACTAGGTTTTGTAGTAACTTCATCCAAACCAAACGCTTGCAGTTTTTCAGTCTCGCTTCTGCTCTCTGAAGATTGATCATATTCAACTCCTCTCTTATTATCTGTGAAGTGGAAAGCAATAAAGTGACTTATCATCTCCTACAGCCATAATCCCTCCCATAAAAGACACATAAAAGAGAAAAATCACTCATGATGGTCTAGAGCTGGAGCTCTTCTTCACTGCTTCGGTTTGAGCTCATTACTTAAAAGACAAACAAGAAACCTTTCAAGTATATAAAAGTAATGCATTACAATATTGCTTTATGTTGGTCTTGCGTATTTTATTTTTAGTAACAAAAACAACAACAACAACAAAAAGTTATATTTTTGGCAACTGTGAAGACCCTTTCACACCAAAAGTGGAATGAATAAGCCTCCGGCTGAAGGACTTGCTCTTGACGTACAAACATACAAATGATTTATTTTATTCATGATTGATTTTAATGATTATGAATTTGAATAATGTTTCATTCAAAATTTTTATTGCTGCTATAAATGTTTATTAAACACATTCAGCATTGAATGAAATTATGTAAATTATGTTTACTTACCTTTCTAAATAATAAATAATACATAAAGCATTTATTAATCATTTTTAATTTTTAAAGTTAGGGTTAGTTATATATATATATATATATACACACACACACACACTCACACACACATATAAGATTAAATATAATCTAGAATTGTGTTAAATAAATGTAAAGAAAAAATAACAACGAAAAGATGTAACCGGGATGAAAAGTTGAGTTTAACTAGAAAAGGGTAAATTCAGAATAGACACTTATATTCTTTACAAAATAAATAAACTGATATAAAGGTAATTTCTCATTGGAACTAAAACTTTTGACTTAAAAAAATAATAATAATGCTGAGATGCAGCCAAAATGCAAAATAGAAAAGGAAAAAACAAAAAAAAACAAAAACAAATTCAGACCTTGTAATGCAGTGGTTTTTTCGTTTGTACTCTGTTTATGTTTTTACTTTGCAGTCGATCTTGATTAGAGAGTTTTATCATTGGTAAATTCATTGGTCTTGGGCTGGCGTCTTTTTAAAAAACGAGATTCGCAAAGATGACAAAAATTTAGAAATAAATATCAGTTCTGAGCACTTATCACCGCTAATATGACTTGACATTGACGTATTTCCTATTGAAATGGGTGTTAAATCTGAGCAGATGAAGAAGAAGAAAAAAGGAGAAGAATAAAAAAAGTAAATTTGTCTGAAATTTACCAATGCATTTTTGAAACCAAGTCATGATGGTGATGTTTTAGTTTATTTATTCATTCATTCATTCATTAAGCTTATAATGTAATTTAATGGTGAAGGACATTTAGTGATTAATTGAGATTAACAGAGCTTTTAAAGCATGCTGATGAAATTTTGGGCAGCATTGAAACAGTGTAAAACTCTCTCTGCATGAGTTTCTTCAGCACCACGGACAGCACTGACTATTCATCTACTAGAGACTCCATACTGAGCACTTTCACTTATTATCCTACATGCAGCAGCGACAGTCTACAGAACCGAAGAAAGAACCAGAAATATGATTTTATAAAAATGGGTAAGAATAGGTTCATTTATATTACCGCCTATTAAGAATTGTTGTGCATTTTAGCAACTTTTGCCTTGTTTGAGTTTAATCACGAATCTCCATTTCCCAGATTATAATTCACCACAGAATTAAATGGAACATAAGAAATTATATTTTGCGTTAATTATTTGATATTGGTTATGGTTATTACATTTTATTTTCATGGCAATTAAGCAAGACTTCTCCCCAGATTTCCATTCATGTTATGCATGCATGAAACTAAATGAAATACATGGAAATGATATTTAAATTAAAAACATTTATGTTTATGGGTTTTGTACTTCTTTTTAATCTATGCTGATTTTAATAAAAAGTATTGCGTCTGATTCGGAACAGAATTATTCTAATAGGCCCGGCTAATGCATTATGTTAGTGAGATTCACTTTGTTTGACAGCAGAGGGCAGTAAAGAGCCAGATGTTCATAAAATAGGACTGTTTGGAAAACCCATGACCCTGAATTATGATAGCCTATTCATATAGGCTACCACGATATATTGTGTATGTATGTGTTTTCTAAGCAGAATTAGACTTTCTTTATTGCTTTATACAGCAAGTAGATCTTATCTGGTCACTGTAAAATGTTAATGTAGTCATTATGAACCAGTTTTGAATAGCCCTGAACTAACGTTAGCCCTTAAAACTAACGTTAACTGTTGTTGCTGTACAATTTGCGACTTTAAGCGACTTCTGCCATCGTAAATATCGCGACGTATAACTCAGACGTTTGTTTGGCGCCCTCAGCATCTTAGACTATCCTAATAATCGTGTACATGTTTAAAATGACACTTAATTTGTTTTGTTATATGTTGATAGACTTACATAATGAGCGTTAACTATGTTTCGTCGATACTATCCCATAATGATACAGTATACGAACGGTAAACGTTTCAAGAAGAGCATTGTTTACCTCCTCAAGCGACTCTTCAGACACTGTTCACAAGCGGATTCTATCAAACTTGTAATGTAAGCTGAATGGTTTTGTACTACTTTTAATCTCGTCTAGCTAAATAATGTTTTTAAAGAATACATACGGGAGAAAAAAAAATAGTTTTGGATGTCGGAATCGCGACATGCCTGCTTTAACCATTTCTAATTCGTTCATAGACTGCAGTATAATTAATGCGACCATAATAATAGAGATAAGGGATGTACTTTTTACCTTTACCTCTAGAGGGAAGCATTGTCCAGTTTAACACGCTCCTTGTTTACATCCGTAACAAATTCTGAATGCCTGAAATTGACTGGAGCCTCAGGATCGACTAAGATCTGCTTGAAACTAAGCCCAGATTTCTATTGCTCAAGAGATATGAGTTACGCTGTATTAAATATTATACATTTGGCAAAAAGGAAACAAGAACTGAATGAGGACAAATCTGGACAAAGCTGCTAATGAAATACAACAAAATACAATTATATTCAAGATGCTGTTTTTACAATTTAGGTTCTCAGGTTAATCTTGTTTTGAGGACATGTAGATATTTTTTACAAGATCACAATATACTTGTGACCTAAAACGATTAGTAAATCACCATTGAGTTTGAATTGACATTGATTGAAGAAGAAGAAGAAGAAGAAGAAGAATGTTGGGAACCAGACAGTTTCAGGTCCCATTGACTTCCAGGGACATACCAATGTTCTTAAAATATCATTCATAGACAAAGTCATAGAGGTTTCAAAAGACATGAGGGTGAGTAAATAATGACATGATATATACATTTTTGTGTAAACCATCCCTTTAAGTACCACTATTCCACTAGAAGGTAAAACTGACTAATGTTGGGAAGTAACTAGTTACATGTAACGTTGTTATGTAATTTAATTACAAAATAAGGTTACACTTTATTTTAAGGTGTCCTTGTTACAGTGTAATTATACATTTAAGTACTAAGTAATATTAATTTACTACATGCACTTACTATATGGTTAGGGTTTGGTTTAGGGTTACTTGCATGAAATTATGCATCATTTATTGTTATTATAATAGTAAGTACATGTAACATCTCTTAACAAGGACACCTTAAAATAAAGTGTTACCCAAAATAAATGTAACTGTAATCCGTTACAGTCACAGAGTAAAAAATGTGAAATTAAATTACAGTTACTTATGAAAATGTTAATGATTACAAACTGTGTTTACATCTGAATATGTTCTGTATGAAAAGCTAGGATATGTTGCATAATAAGAATTTGTTGCTTCGCCTGTTTTTGATGTGCACAAAGCCTCCTGCCATTTAAAGGCTGTTTAAAAAAAAAAGCAAATGCTATTTTGGTGCTTTTGATTGGTTCTCTTGTCTGAATTTGCAGCGCACCACGTCTGCCAAGTACATCAATCCACATCGATGCTGAAAGCTTTAGGCTGCCACCTGTCTGAGAGTTGATTAACTGATTAACAATTGTTAGACATTCAGAAAAGTAATCCAAAATGTAATCAGTTACATTACTTTAATAAAGTAATTGAAATAGCTACACTACACTACATTTTAAATAGGTTAGCTTAGAATTCCAAAGAAACCTTAATCCTGACACTAAATCTGACCAATCGGTATGCAGAACGGGAGCAATTCATTTACAATACGCTTCCATTTTGCACTGCAAAAATGTAAATACAAATAAAAATGACTTGCTTTTGTATATC
The DNA here is from genome assembly GCF_001515625.1 of Sinocyclocheilus rhinocerous. NCBI lineage: Eukaryota > Metazoa > Chordata > Actinopteri > Cypriniformes > Cyprinidae > Sinocyclocheilus > Sinocyclocheilus rhinocerous. Next base: position 40,568 of record NW_015656164.1, read on the forward strand.
TGCCAAAAAAAAAAAAAAAATCTTTCAGATTTCTCAGCCATTCACCTTGACTTTTTTTTATTTATTTATTTTCTCCAACAGGCCCTGAGGTTATTCCCTGTTCTGCATCCCAGGGGCCCGTACTCTCAGCCAGGTTTCCGGCCCTGCAGCGATCAGATCGTGTCACGGCCCAGAGTGTATTGATCCAGGTTCAGGTTTGCCGTCATTCATCTATAAATACACCCGGGGTGCTATCGGTGGCCTGCCTGGGGAGGGAGGATTCTCTCGTTACCAGACTCTTTCTCCAGCCTTCATCCCTTCCTCCTCCCCTCTGGACAGGCTATTTTTGAAGGCAATCTATAAGTCCCCCGGCACCCTGCCGGACCGGGGTTCAGGTTCTAGACAGTAGATCAATGGAAAGCTGCAGAACTGTGTGCGGTGAGGGAAGACTCCCCACTTCATCACACCTGCGGATTCAAGACCCTGTTCTTTTCTCTCCACCTCATGCTGCAGGTTGAAAGGGTTAAATCTTCAAATCTTTTATCTATCTCTCATAAAAAAAGATAGAGGCATTGAAAAAACACTGATGTTGCAGGGTGATCTCATTCGTATTCAGAGCTTTTGCTACAAAGAGACAGTTTCGATAGTGTATACATGTGGACACTGAAATCACAATCACAATGTATTTTAAGTGGTTCAAACATAAAATGTTGACAAAGAAACACAAGTTATCAGTGTATTTGGGGAAAAGTTGTTAAAAATGAAAATTTGTTGAAAAATGTACGCACCCTAAGGCAATCCAAGATGTAGATGAGTTTGTTTTTTCATCAGATTTGGAGAAATGTAGCATTATATCACTTGCTCACCAATGGATCCTCTGCAGTGAATGGGTGCCGTCAGAATGAGAGTCCAAACAGCTGAGAAACTTTTGTGGAATTTTCAGGATTCTTCAAAAAAGAGCAACGTTTGTGTGAAATAGAAAAAACTATTGTAACAATGCAAATGTCTTATATATTATAATGATAATGATAGGATCATAATATGTATTTTAAAGTATTATAAATACATTTAAAAGAAGGTATTGCAGGGTTCATAAAAATATATTTTTTTTTTTGTATTTTGCATATATATATATATATGCAAAATACTTAGGATGCCGTCACTACAATCTAAAATATCAACAAATCGTTTATCTTTTAATTCGTTTGTACAATTCAGTGTCAACATATTATAGTTCATACATAAAATGGGGTTGTTTTAGACCCTAAAACATTATAAACATATGGTATATGTCTCTAACTTTGTTCATATGTAAAAGTGTTAAGGTTTTAAAAGCAAACACTAAAAAGTAAAATATCAACATAATGCACGTCTTTTAAGCCGTTCGTACTTAAAAGGGTTTATATTAAATGCTGAAACTAAAACATAACATATCAATGTATTGTACATTTCAGAAGTAGGTACTGACACTGAAAACTACAATATATTAACATACACTATTATACTGTATGTGTCTAAAGTTGTTCATATACAAAAAAAAAAGTTTCATGTGCAGACACTTACAATACGAACATTTTATGTCGCTAGAAGTGTTCATACAGTACATTAAGCATTGAGGTTTTATATGCTGACATGAAAACTTACACTATCAACATATTGCACGTTTCAAAAGTTGTTTGGACATAATGTGTTGACATGGAAACACTCTATTTGTTACCATAAATTGTACAGTTAAAAAAATACAATTAAAATATGGCACTGCACACTACAGCATACAATACTGTAAAAGTAACAAATGCTGAAATTTAAACTTACAAAATCAGTATCGTATGTCTAAATGAAGGTTAAGATTTTAGACGCAACACTAAAACATGCAATCAAAATTAAAGCAGTAAAATGTGTTCATATTGTATGTAAAATGCTTACACTTGACATGCTTTGGTATCATTTCAATGTGAATTCATAAAACCTACGTTATTGTATGACTCTAAAGCTGACAGTACATGAAATACTGACAATTTACAATAAGTAACACACGTTTATGTTCTTCATTTGTATGGGCTCTAGATGCTCTCAATACATTGTTATTAAATCTTCCATCTATTTAAATACAGAACATACCGTATACCTTTTTTTTTTTTGCTTTAAAAAGAGGAAGACACTTACCAACCTTTAATTCGGCTTATTGGTCTTATCTTTTACAAACCTTATTACAAGGTGTACGCAAGTAAGCTGCTAAACCACCGTTTTTTAAATTCAAGACCTCTGGGGCAAAGGCGACACGGCCCAGTGAAGCCAACATAACAGGAGGCTTTTACAATCGATCCTTCATTACGGTGCACCCACTATAACCAAAGACTCTTTCACAGCAAAAACATTATCAAACACAGCTCAATGAGTCCAAGGTAGGACGATAATTTCAAAGCTGCCAGGCGCTGACATTTCTTATACAATGTTGTACCAACTTTATGCCAGAGAGAGAGAATTGAAGTGAAGGATGCTGGGAGCTGGGTCAGAAAGAAAGACTAGTTCAAAAGAGTGCAGCGCCCTCCTTGGGATACAAACACCATCTCTTATTTACAGCATTGAATTGGCAAAACCTGTTTTGGAACAGACAGCAGGAATGTTTTGGCCACCAGCTACTGTGCATTGGCAAGGTTGCTGTCATTAAAATTAAATGTAGTACTGTCTGACACAGCGATGCTAGATCTCTGTAATGTTTGAGACGAACATACGCTAATGAAAGAAAGTACTACAAATAAATCGCCACACAATCACACACACCAAATTCTGTTAACAACTCTCTGATAATGGCAGAAAGATGTTGCAGAGACAAATAGGGTACAAAACAGGGCTTGAAATTCTTTGTTTCAGTTATACATTGTTGAAAATAGGAACTTCAGTGTTGTTTGTTAATCTCAGGAGGTCAAACGAAATATTACATTCATATATTAACCCAAACTGAGTTTTATTTTCATTCTATAATTATACATCTGTAACATAAAATTGATTTTTTCTAAGAGTTTGACCATTTTTCAACCCTGTTACCCATATTTTGTACATATTTGAATAGTATAAAACCTTGACTGGCTTGGTTTTATTTTCTAGCAATCAACTTGATTAATATAAATATCAGATAAAATAATATAATTTTGGATTAAGCGTTAAATTGTGCATTTAAATACAAAAAAATTGATTTTTATAAGTGTTTTGCAAATTTGCAACCCTGTTACCCATATTTTGTACATATTTGAATAGTATAAAACCTTGACTGGCTTGGTTTTATTTTCTAGCAATCAACTTTATTAATATAAATATCAGATAAAATAATATAATTTTGGATTAAGCGTTAAATTGTGCATTTAAATACAAAAAAAATGATTTTTATAAGTGTTTTGCAAATTTGCAACCCTGTTACCCATATTTTGTACATATTTGAATAGTATAAAACCTTGACTGGCTTGGTTTTATTTTCTAGCAATCAACTTTATTAATATAAATATCAGATACAATAATATAATTTTGGATTAAGGGTTAAATGGTGCATTTAAATACAAAAATTGATTTTTATAAGTGTTTTGCAATTTGTCAACCCTGTTACCCATATTTTGGACGCATATTTGAATAGTATAAAACCTTGATTGGCTTTGTTTTATTTTCTAGCAAACAACTTCAATTAATATAAATATCGGATAAAATAATAATGAAATTCAGAGTTAAATTGCTCATTTTAATACAAAATATGTCTTAAAACTAAAAATGTGCATTTTTGCTTTTTATAAACAATGTATAAATTTAACAAAATTCATTTATACATTGTTTACAGTAAGATCGTCAGTCTTAGAAAGTCAAACAAAATATTACATTAAATTATATATATCCCAAAGTGATTTTCATTTTCATTCTATATTTATACCGTAAATGTTTCATATAAAATAGATTTTATAAGACTTTGCAAACTTTCCCCCCGTTACCCAGTTATAGTTTATAGTAATAGAATAGTAAGCTTGCTTGGCTTGGTTTTATTTTCTAGTAGTCAACTTTAACGTATAAATACTGGATTAAATATGAATGAAATTCAGGTTTAAGCGTTAAATGGCGCATTTAAACACAAAATATGCCTTACAGTTCTTTAAAAAATTACATTTCTGCTTTTATCAACAATGTATAAATGAAACAATGTTGCTTGTCAATCTCAAGAGGTCAAACAAAATATTATATGAACCCAAATTGATGTTTATTTTTTCATTCTATCTTTATAAATTCGTAACATAACATTGATTTTATAATAGTTTGGCTATTTTTAAACCCTGTTTTTCAACCCATATTTTGGACATACCTGAATAGTATAAAACATTGATAAGATTGGTTTTATTTTCTAGCAGTCCGCTGTAATACATGACATTCAGGGTTACATGGTGCATTTAAATACAAAAAAACACTTTTTAAATTTTAATATAAAACTGATTTGATAAAAAGTCTGGCAATTTTTCAACCCTGCTGCTGATATTTTGGACATATTTAAATAGTATAAAAATTGATATTAACAAAATATTAACTTAAAAATATATAAATATTTATTGCAAATATTAATTAAATCCAAAGTTAAATGGTGCACTTAAATAAAAATATGCCCAAATGAGTAACAGGGTTGTAAGAAACACGGTTGCAGATTTTAATTAAACTGCTAATTGTTAATTATTTAAGGTGAACAAAACCCATAAATTAAAGAAAATAAATGTTTATGTTTAACCATTTTTCTTACAATAACATTGGTAACAGGGTTGAATGGTTGAGCTCAATGAATGAAGTCAACTACACTGTAAAAATGATTTTTCAAAGTTGTAAATAAAACAGGTTATTGGAGTACATTTTTACCAGGAAATACTATTTCAGTTTTTTTTTCTACATCAACATTTTACACTAAATATAATGTACCATTTCTTTGTAATAGTTTGTAAAGCTTACTAGCAATTTATGAGTGAAATTTTTTATTCTCCTTTTTTCTTTTCCTTTTTATCTGGAACACGTACAAATTGAGAAAACAAAATTATATTATACTTACCTTTCACCATGATGTGGAAATACTCCAATTTCCTTTTTTTTTAAACAGAGAGGAAATCATCCAGTAACAGGGTTGAATGAATGTGGGATATATTTAAATATATGCTTAATAATTAAATACGTTAGTAAGCCAATATATACATTGAAAAGTGCCTACAAAGTAAGCACACAAGACAGCATTTAGGATAAATAATTTAATGCTAATAATACATCAATACATGTACACTCTCACAAAAGTGAAAGAACCAAAAATTGCCATGTTCTTTCGTTCTAAAAAAAACACAAAAAAAACATCAACAGTCCTTTAAATATTGCTTAACTAATCTAAAATTCCCTTTGACAACAATAGCAGATGCCTGAGAGTGGAAACCCTTAAATTAAAGTCGTCTGCACACGCTCACCGCAAATGCGCGCACACATTTTAAGTAAACTATAGAGGGGGGTCCTACATTCATATCATGCACCCCCTTTTTAAAAACAACATTACACCACACTGTGAGAAATGCTTTAACAGTCCAAATGAGAGAAGTAGTGACCCAAATACTCTTTTGGTTTTGATAATTCATACTTATTATCAGTTTTATAGTGTTTGGAAGTTCAGTGGTTTATCGGTGGTAGCAAATTGTCTGCGTGTTAAATAAACAGTCTGTGTGCATTAGTAAGAAGCGTATGATGAATTCTGTACAAGTTGTTTTAACAATTGCGTACTGTATTGTGACAGTCAAAGCTGCGGTCCACCTCCAGTCTTGGCTCACTCCATCTAATTTTTTGTGGGTTTTAAAACTGGGCCGCACCACTAGACTTTTATTTGGTGTAGAAAATCGCAGTGGACAATGGCTGAATATCCTTTTAAGGGAGCTGTGGCAAGGCAATGGATTTTGAGTGCAGGCAGAGCCTGAGTGTAACATAATCCATTAGCAAAGGATTCTGGGAAAGATAGCCCCATGCACACAACAGCAAAGCACTTAAATCTAGATGTCTGTTGGTGTTCTGTAACAAAAACAGCAGTCTAGGCACTCCTAATGGAACAGACTGAAGGAAAGATCTGGGTATGAAGAAAGCTGAGGCTTGTTTGAGAACATTCACAATCACCACACCATTATAACGACAGATCAAACGTGAAAGCTGTCCGAATGGAGAAATGTAGCAGAGAGCAGAATGAACAAGTGTTGGTGGGAAATCAAAGGATTTCTCTCAAACAGGAATTGTTATCACTGTCTCACATTGCATTTACGTCTCCGTGTAAACTGTCCATGTCCCGAAACCGTCTTTTTTATCTTGTATGATGCTTTATAAATTAAAAAAAGACATTTATTACATACACTACATGTTGTCATCTATGTCAAATATGGCTGTCATTATAGAGTATAAAAACATTAGCAAATACAGAGAGTGATGTGAAAAACTGTTCATTAGAACTGAGTTTAACTCTGACTTCCTGATATGATAATATAACCAGTTTGTGAGACGAGAAGAGAAGACAAGACAAGACAAGACAAGAGAAGAGAAGAGAAGAGAAGAGAAAGAGACGAAAATGAGAGAAAAAGAGAACAGACAATAATGAGATTAGAAGAGAATAGAAGAGACAAGAATGAGAATAGAAGAGACTAGAATGAGGTGAGAATTAGATGAGAAGAGAATAGAAGAGACAAGTATGAGAAGAGAAGAGACAAGAATGAGACGAGAAGACACAAGAATGAGACAAGAAAAGAAGAGACAAGAATGAGACGAGAAGACAAAAGGAGACAAGAAAAGAAGAGACAAGAATGAGACAAAAAGAGAAGAGACAAGAATGAGAAGAAGAGATGAGAATGAGGTGAGAATTAGGTGAGCAGATAATAGAAGAGACAAGTATGAGACAAGAAGAGACAATAATGAGACGAGAAAAGAAGAGACAAGAATGAGACGAGAAGACAAAAGAAGGAGACAAGAATGAGAAGAGATGAGAATGAGACGAGAATGAGACAAAAAGAGAAGAGACAAGAATGAGAAGAAGAGATGAGAATGAGGTGAGAATTAGGTGAGCAGATAATAGAAGAGACAAGTATGAGACAAGAAGAGACAATAATGAGACGAGAAAAGAAGAGACAAGAATGAGACGAGAAGACAAAAGAAGGAGACAAGAATGAGAAGAGATGAGAATGAGACGAGAATGAGACAAAAAGAGAAGAGACAAGAATGAGAAGAAGAGATGAGAATGAGGTGAGAATTAGGTGAGCAGATAATAGAAGAGACAAGTATGAGACGAGAAGAGACAAGAATGAGACGAGAAGAGACAAGAATGAGACAAGAAAAGAAGAGACAAGAATGAGACGAGAAGAGACAAGATCGAGACAAGAAGAGAAGAAAGAGGTGAGATGAAAACATGAGAAGGAAAGCAGACACTAAACATGTTAATGAGAGAAAAGAAGAGATGAGGAGAGACTAGAATGTGATAGAAGAATAAGAGAAAAAGAGAGAAAAAAACAAACCCAAAAGCGAGGAGATGAGACAAAATGGGCAGAGACTAAAAGGTGACAGGAAAATAGAGTAGATTAGAGAGGCAGACATGAGACGGAGAAAAGAGAAGACTAAAATAGATGAGATGAAAGGATAGAATAGAAATGAGCAGAGAGGAGATGAAATCAGAAATCAGATGACAAAAAGAGCCGGGGCAACATGTGAAGCGATTGAGACAGTGACGAGACACTCTCCATCACTATCAGCAGATCTTCCACATTCAGCTTTTCAGCTGCTCCTTCAGAAGCACCATGAGCACGCGACTCTAAACAGGATCTCATCCATTCATCACAAAGACACCTGGGAAGAGCTATTGCCTTGCAAGGCCTTGTTCCATTCGTCAGAGGACAAAATGTTATGATACACCAGTGCAGATGGGCAACGCTGGCAGAACCAACAGTGACGGGATGGTGACCATACATGGACGGAGTGGAAACAAAGAGTCCAACCTGAACATGTGTGTTTTTGAAGTGAAGTCTTTGGTGAAAGTGTACATAATGTGGATTTTTGAACACAAAATGTGTGTGTGTGTGTGTGTGTGTAAAGGGCGCACTAAGAGCTGGCCGGTTTGGTGTAATCATCCACTCCAGTGATAGTGGCCTTGCAGAAGAAGCAGTCCTTGTTATTCATTAAGTGCTGATTGATACAGGCCCTGAAATAAAAGACAAAGTGAGTGAGGGAGCGAGAGATCTGTCCGTCAGTGACATTTAATCACTTAAAGAGTGCTGAGTCACGTCAAAGCGTGAGTTATCTGTGCTGCGCTTCACGATATACGTCAAGCGACTCAAAAACAAACTGCCAAGAAAACTGATTTTATTGAGAGCACAGTTTTGATGTATACAAATAGTATTGTGACAACTTCAATGCAGTGCTGAGACCACAGCATTACCAGTGGACAGTACTGGGTAGTAACTGATTACATGTAATCTGCATTACGTATTTAGATTCCAAAAGTTACCCAGCAGGCACACAACGTCATAAAACTTCAATATTTGGTTAAATTTCAGTTGCGACGTCGGGTGACCAAAACTCAATGTCAATACAACGTCTAATGTCAATGTTAATTTGATGTCCAATACCGACGTCAGCTGGTTGTGTAACCAAAATCCAACATTAAATTAACGTCAAATACTGACGTCAACCCGATTTTCATTCTCAACCAAAATACAATATCTGTCCGATGTCATGTCCAATGTCAACATGAGATTATATTGACGTCCTGTGCCTGCTGGCTTTAGTACTTGTAGTTAGATTATATTACATTTTAAAGTGCTCATAATCAGATTACACTTTTTATGGATTACATGATTACATATTCTTCACACAATGGCAGTAAATTATTCATATTTATTTTAATAAAACTACTGCTTACATTTGGAAAGTCTTACAGATTTATGAAAGTGCACACACCAGTCAGAAAATGGAGTGCCCACACAATCTTTTTGGTTCAATGATGTTTGTTAATTAAAATATTTATATTTTTATTGTTCTCATGATTATTTCGATTGTTTGTATTTTAAAGTGGGTTGATTAGTTTTGATTAGTTTAATTTGACATTTTTTATGATTTAATGAATTAGTTTTTGTGAATTTTTTAATTAATTAGTAATTTGTGAAACCCTGGCATAACGTAATGTTACATGTTATGCCAAATGTAATCTAAAAGTAATCCAAAAGTAGTCCGAATAAATTACTCAACGTTTGTAATCTAATAGATTACATTACAAACTAAAATTTCCATCATGCAATTTGTAATCAGTAATGGACTGCAATTTTTAAGTAATCCACCCAGCACTGATAGTGGAATTATTGTATCGCAACAGTGGAAACATGTCCTTAGTATTTCAGGCAGTGTTTATGCTCTATATAAGTAATGGTCATTGAAGCCTTTAACGGCATGGTGTTAATCTCTTAAATGGAGGAGTGAATGGAAGAACGGAGCTGTTGATAGGATGTTGGCAGCAACTCACTTGCAGGATTTGTGGGAGCAGGGCTTGAAGATGGCTGATATGGAGTGTGCATAGCAGATCGGGCAGAGATCATCCTCGCTGGTCGGCTGTAAAAGAAAAAGACTGATTTAATAAGCAGATACATTGTGTGAAAGATGTTCCAGAAAGAAAGTGTTGTCAAAGACCTTGTTTTTTGTTCTCCTCCTCTCTCCATATTCAGCAAACCAACTATATATTAGAGAGACAGTATTTAGGATATTAAGGACTGTTTGAACCTTTTGTTGTTGTTGTTGTTGTTTCATTAAATACATTTGCATAGTGCATGCATAAATAAAATTGCATACTTTTACAACGAATTCCTGATTTATTTATTTATTTAATTTTTTTTAATAAATGAGTGCATAATATCTGATGTATTCTGCAAAATTTTAAGTGATAGTTTGGACAAGTTCACACCGTGGAACTTTTTGTCCCTTTTTCATAGTTGTGCTATTGCAGCTAAATTAGTGAATTTCTTTTTCAATTAATTTATTAAATGACAAATTTTTATCATTATGTGCAAACTAAGCCATACAATGCACACTGTTCTTATCCTAATTAATTTCAAGTCAGTGAGCCTAACAGCCAAACACTTTTTAGTGAACTATTGGGATATCTGGTCCCCCTAATGTCAAAAAGTGCCTACTTATGGTATTTTTGAAGTATGCATCACTGGAATCATTGAGAATTTCTTATGCTACAGAAGACCTCATTTTAGTTCCTAATAAATACTCAAATAAACAGATTTTCACCTGCACGGCATGTAATTTTTGTAATTAGCAGCAAGCGAACAAAGCTTGACCCCTGACCCCTTGAAACAGGCTGATGGAGCTTCATTAGTATACAAGCATCTCATTAATATGTAAACCTTATTATTACACAGTCAAGGCAGGAGAGAGTACTGCATGTTAAAGGAATAGTTCACACAAATATGTAAATTCTGTCATATCCTCTTCCAAAACCCATGATTGTTTTTTTTTTTTGCCACAAAAAAAGACATTAAATTTTTTTATTTGTACTTAAAAAAAAAAAAAAAAATTAAATTAGACATTCCGAACATTTTGAAATTTTGACATTTCACAATATTTGACATATTTGACATATACGAGCTACTTTAATGATGATTAAATAGTGCTTTTTTGTCATTTTGTCAGTGATCCCCATTCACTTTAAATGTATGTAAAAGAGTAGCTTGAACAATCTGCCAAACTTTTTTTTCTTCCTAAAATATAATTTTTTGAAAATTAATTTAACACATGCATATTAAAACACCAAAAACCAGCTTCACCGATATAAAAAAATGAATGAAGTGAAACTGATAACTTTGATATATAACGTGATATAATGCTAATGCATTTTTCTTATTCGCCCAAATTCTAATAACAGTTTCCACAGTTTCACTTTAAATTGGTGATAGACCGATATACTGGCCAGATCAATTATTAAAGCCATTATTTAACTATTTTAAATAATAATAATATTAATCATGTCAAACAACATGTCAAACGACTAAATAATCTAAATTATACATTTGTTATACAAGTACTCAAACCTTCCTTCCATAAGTCTACAATGATTGCATGTTATAGACGGACAGTCCTTGACCGACCTGTATGTAATGAAGCCAAGGGTGCAGAGGACAAGCTAAAGTTATTGAGATCCTTTTAATATGAATACTTTAACTGCTCCATCTACACTGATTAAAAACAGAATGTGAGGCAAAAAGCAGCCCTTCAGTTAATTTTAAAGGCATTGCACTGACGCAAGCAATTTTGGAGAGTAAACCATCGATATATCCTCAGTTACCCAGATAGCCAGCCTATCGGGTTCTTCATCGGGTTTTCATGCGGTTCTTTGACTTGAACGGGGCCTTTTGTTTTTGTGTCGGGTCTTCCGCAATGTCCTTCCATTCTCAAAGTCAAACTTTGTTTCAAGGGGAATGATTGGGTTTCTGTTTGGTCTCTAAGCTGAGATGAAGGAAATACAAGCCCCTTAAAATCTCATTCACTCCCTCCTAAGTCCGTCTCTTCTGAGCTATTACCTTCAGATCTTGTGTCTGAGTAATGAGGGAAGATATCCACTATCCCAAGGTAATTTGCAGGGGCAGACAGTGACCTTGACGGGCTCAGTTCACTCTGGTTCATGGCGGCCTGATAAAAACGCTGGGTGCTTTACTCAATTCATATGGTTACTCTAGTCAGAGAGTGCAAACTAACAGAGAAATCAATCAACGTCAAGACTGGGACTGTGCGACTTAAAGGAATAGTTCATCCAAAAATAAAATTGACTCACCGTCAGGCCATCCAAGATGGGGATGACTTTATTTCTTCATCAGATTTGGAGAAATTACATCACTTGCTCAGCAGTGAATGGGTGCCATCAGAATGAGAGTCCAAACAGCTGATAAAAACATCACAATAATCCACACCACACCAATCCATCAGTTAATGTCTTGTGAAGCAAAAAGCTGCATGTTTGTAAGAAACAAATTTTTATGTTTCTTTTTGTTTTTAACTTCAAACCACTGCTTCCAGCTAAAATGACCAGTTTGAAGTCTCATTCTGACGGCACCCATTCACTTCAGAGGATCCATTAGTGAGCAAGTCGTGTAATGCTACATTTCTCCAACTAAATATTCAGCAAATTTTCCTTTTTTGGTGAATTAGTCCTTTGAGTCCTGGTGTATTTACATTTACTCTTGCTTTCACTACTAATCCAAGAGTTTGAATTGAGGGCGAAACATTTCCCCGATGCAGATTTTTCTCATGTTCAAGTTGGTCATGCAAATTTGATGCGTTTTCCAACGAAAAGCTGCTTGATTTGAGAGTGATTTCTGTGAGGCTAAAGTCTACAAGAAACTGAATTCACAACCTAATTTACTTCTGTAATGTAATCCAAATGCCAGTGAAACTGGTTATTCGGAGAGAGAGAGAGAGAGAGAGAGAGAAAGGACTTGCGATGAATCTGATCAAATTGAATTGAATTGATTCAGTTGTGACAAAGAAGCCTTGGTGACATCAGACAAAAAGGAAACTTCAATTTCCAGTAGCAGAATTTTAGGTACATTAGTACTACACTTCCCACAATCCTGAAGTGAAATCCACCAATCAGAACGAGGATCACAGACACTGAGTATCACTTGAGGGCCAGGGTGATTTTGGGATATTTTCAAAATACAGTATTTATATTTTATATTTTCTATAAAGTAGATCTAAATATTTTTGAATAATATTCACTGATTACTGTGCATGTATATTGTTGTGAATGCTGCCTATAAAGCTGTATAGCTACAGTAAATGGATTTTGGAATTATAACCAGCAGAGATCAACATGAGCTGATGGCTCAATCCATTCATTGCCGCAGGTCATATATCCCTCTCCAGTCAGAGCCAATGTGCTGAGGAGGCAAGACGCTGTACTGTACCATTCAGCACTCTACGTATGATTAGATATGTTGCCCTAAGACCTGAAATGCAAAGCCTGCTGGTCGCCATGCGGGAACACCATTGCATTCATGTAAACGAGCCAATATCATCTGATGTAGAGATCCGCTGGAAAATCTAATGGTTTTCAGTGAAAACACAGGTTACAGGACTGAATGGCACTATAAAAATAATTAATAACAATGTCTAGAATATGTTGTTTATTTCTTATGAAAACACAGTTAAAATGTTCCAAACTTCCTTATGAAGATTCTGTGTGAGATTTTCAGTAGCATCGAGTCTATGGCATCCATTCATTCATCCATTCGTTTCTTTCTTTCGTGGATGTCATTTACTTTTCTCTTCTTTTCTTTTCATTTTATTTTGAGTAATTTGGCCCTCCATACGTGTTCCCAGAATGTTAAATAAGTTATTAATTTACATTTAACTTATTTTTCTAATGGTTTCTTTAGACATGTGATCAGCGTTGCATTGATTTTATTACTTAATTTTTTTAAATGTTTATTAACATCTTTTAAACATATTTTAAATAATAAAAAAACAACATGAATTTTGACATTTATTTTATTTTATTATTTATTTTATATCAAGAATGAAGCAATGGATGTATAAAATAAACAAAAATAATATG
>NW_015656164.1:55270-59433 GCF_001515625.1 Sinocyclocheilus rhinocerous
TTGTATGTAACATTGAGCAATAGAAGATTCAATTGATAATGAAATAGATTATTTAAAACAGAAATCAAATCTGAATCCATGAAATTATATTTCTTAAACAACCAATGTTTTTGTTGTTTTGTTATTCTAGGACGTTACTGTGTTTGAATGATGTCCAATTCATATTAAGACTTTTTGAAAAGTAGTGAAATGGTGGTTTTCTGGGCAAAACCTGTTAGGGTGTTCTGGGTGGTTGTTGTTTGTTATGTGGTTGCTAGGGCATGACTCGGTTTTCGGCAAGCAATTAAACAAACAGATTTGTATCTAACCCAAATATCTACAGTTCCTTCTGTCAGTTGGTCTTGTGATTTCCAAGAGACCGAATTCCTAAAGCAGCCACAGCAAATGCTGATGAATATTCTCCTTCCATCCTTCAGTCTGAGTCACACGAGACTCCCGTAATCTCCACACTTTCATCCCAAGGCTTTCCTCAGCTGGGAAGGGAGGGAACATTAATTGAGTTCTGTGTACTGATTTCATGGGGAGTGTGGATGAAAGCCTTGAGTGATAGAAGAGCAGCCAGGCCTCCATCCCTGGCAACCAGCCTCACTCCATACACCGCAGAATATGACAACCTTACATTTTCATGCTAATGCATTTTTCTTATTCGCCCAAATTCTAATAACAGTTTCCACAGTTTCACTTTAAATTGGTGATAGACCGATATACTGGCCAGATCAATTATTAAAGCCATTATTTAACTATTTTAAATAATAATAATATTAATCATGTCAAACAACATGTCAAACGACTAAATAATCTAAATTATACATTTGTTATACAAGTACTCAAACCTTCCTTCCATAAGTCTACAATGATTGCATGTTATAGACGGACAGTCCTTGACCGACCTGTATGTAATGAAGCCAAGGGTGCAGAGGACAAGCTAAAGTTATTGAGATCCTTTTAATATGAATACTTTAACTGCTCCATCTACACTGATTAAAAACAGAATGTGAGGCAAAAAGCAGCCCTTCAGTTAATTTTAAAGGCATTGCACTGACGCAAGCAATTTTGGAGAGTAAACCATCGATATATCCTCAGTTACCCAGATAGCCAGCCTATCGGGTTCTTCATCGGGTTTTCATGCGGTTCTTTGACTTGAACGGGGCCTTTTGTTTTTGTGTCGGGTCTTCCGCAATGTCCTTCCATTCTCAAAGTCAAACTTTGTTTCAAGGGGAATGATTGGGTTTCTGTTTGGTCTCTAAGCTGAGATGAAGGAAATACAAGCCCCTTAAAATCTCATTCACTCCCTCCTAAGTCCGTCTCTTCTGAGCTATTACCTTCAGATCTTGTGTCTGAGTAATGAGGGAAGATATCCACTATCCCAAGGTAATTTGCAGGGGCAGACAGTGACCTTGACGGGCTCAGTTCACTCTGGTTCATGGCGGCCTGATAAAAACGCTGGGTGCTTTACTCAATTCATATGGTTACTCTAGTCAGAGAGTGCAAACTAACAGAGAAATCAATCAACGTCAAGACTGGGACTGTGCGACTTAAAGGAATAGTTCATCCAAAAATAAAATTGACTCACCGTCAGGCCATCCAAGATGGGGATGACTTTATTTCTTCATCAGATTTGGAGAAATTACATCACTTGCTCAGCAGTGAATGGGTGCCATCAGAATGAGAGTCCAAACAGCTGATAAAAACATCACAATAATCCACACCACACCAATCCATCAGTTAATGTCTTGTGAAGCAAAAAGCTGCATGTTTGTAAGAAACAAATTTTTATGTTTCTTTTTGTTTTTAACTTCAAACCACTGCTTCCAGCTAAAATGACCAGTTTGAAGTCTCATTCTGACGGCACCCATTCACTTCAGAGGATCCATTAGTGAGCAAGTCGTGTAATGCTACATTTCTCCAACTAAATATTCAGCAAATTTTCCTTTTTTGGTGAATTAGTCCTTTGAGTCCTGGTGTATTTACATTTACTCTTGCTTTCACTACTAATCCAAGAGTTTGAATTGAGGGCGAAACATTTCCCCGATGCAGATTTATCTCATGTTCAAGTTGGTCATGCAAATTTGATGCGTTTTCCAACGAAAAGCTGCTTGATTTGAGAGTGATTTCTGTGAGGCTAAAGTCTACAAGAAACTGAATTCACAACCTAATTTACTTCTGTAATGTAATCCAAATGCAAGTGAAACTGGTTATTCGGAGAGAGAGAGAGAGAGAGAGAGAGAAAGGACTTGCGATGAATCTGATCAAATTGAATTGAATTGATTCAGTTGTGACAAAGAAGCCTTGGTGACATCAGACAAAAAGGAAACTTCAATTTCCAGTAGCAGAATTTTAGGTACATTAGTACTACACTTCCCACAATCCTGAAGTGAAATCCACCAATCAGAACGAGGATCACAGACACTGAGTATCACTTGAGGGCCAGGGTGATTTTGGGATATTTTCAAAATACAGTATTTATATTTTATATTTTCTATAAAGTAGATCTAAATATTTTTGAATAATATTCACTGATTACTGTGCATGTATATTGTTGTGAATGCTGCCTATAAAGCTGTATAGCTACAGTAAATGGATTTTGGAATTATAACCAGCAGAGATCAACATGAGCTGACGGCTCAATCCATTCATTGCCGCAGGTCATATATCCCTCTCCAGTCAGAGCCAATGTGCTGAGGAGGCAAGACGCTGTACTGTACCATTCAGCACTCTACGTATGATTAGATATGTTGCCCTAAGACCTGAAATGCAAAGCCTGCTGGTCGCCATGCGGGAACACCATTGCATTCATGTAAACGAGCCAATATCATCTGATGTAGAGATCCGCTGGAAAATCTAATGGTTTTCAGTGAAAACACAGGTTACAGGACTGAATGGCACTATAAAAATAATTAATAACAATGTCTAGAATATGTTGTTTATTTCTTATGAAAACACAGTTAAAATGTTCCAAACTTCCTTATGAAGATTCTGTGTGAGATTTTCAGTAGCATCGAGTCTATGGCATCCATTCATTCATCCATTCGTTTCTTTCTTTCGTGGATGTCATTTACTTTTCTCTTCTTTTCTTTTCATTTTATTTTGAGTAATTTGGCCCTCCATACGTGTTCCCAGAATGTTAAATAAGTTATTAATTTACATTTAACTTATTTTTCTAATGGTTTCTTTAGACATGTGATCAGCGTTGCATTGATTTTATTACTTAATTTTTTTAAATGTTTATTAACATCTTTTAAACATATTTTAAATAATAAAAAAACAACATGAATTTTGACATTTATTTTATTTTATTATTTATTTTATATCAAGAATGAAGCAATGGATGTATAAAATAAACAAAAATAATATGTTTTAAAATAATATTGACACTTATAAAAAATAATATTGACACTAAAATAACACTTTATTATTATTATTATTATTATTTAGAATGTTTGACTCATTACAACACCTGCTTAATTTCGGACAGATAATATAAATAAATAAAATACTTTCATGTATGCAACATACAATTCTGGAGCAGACAAGAGTGGCGATTCATAGTAATTTATAGGTTTGTTTACAGATGCTTCATAACAATACATCACATCATATTTCATAGAGATGCGTATTTAAGATTTAGGGCTGTACTAAATGAGATGACTGGTAAAACAAAGACGTTCCCAGACAAAAAAAATGCTGAATTATTCATGTTCAAGCAGATTGTTGTCTCTACCTTTTCATAATACCGATGAGATCCTGAAACTGTTTTAAGCGAGGGCTCTAATTATTGCGTAGGCAACAACAAAACATTTTTTGGGCCAGATGTGTCAGTGCTTTTCTTTCAACTATAAAAAATATCTTGAACAGTCAGTCGTGTCTCACACAGATTCAATGATAGAAGCACTGAAAATAGGTCAAGTGTGGAAAGACAAGCAGTCATTCAGATACGTTTTCAAATCCAGCTGAATTATAAAATGTGGGACACTTGAAAGGTTTATAGAGAAATTAATTTTCTCGCTCATGTGATATGGTGAATCAATTCAATATAAATACATTTTAAATAACTTTAGTTTTTAAATGTTTAGTTTATTTACCGTATTGTCCCGAATATAAGACGATATTTTTTTCTTGGAAATACATCTGAAAAAACGCGGTCGTCTTATATTCAGGGTCTA
>NW_015656164.1:59445-74410 GCF_001515625.1 Sinocyclocheilus rhinocerous
TTATGGTATATCAAAAAGTGTATATTTTTTAAATGTGATCGTTGGTACATTTTACCAGTTTTTACCATACTTTCAAAACAAAAATTATAATAGGAAAAATATGCAATATGAAAATAATTGAAGACAAAATGTGTTTTACTGATCAGGGTCGTCTTATATTCGGGCCAATACGGTAATTTAATTTTAGTCTAAGTTTAAATTCTGTTATATGCTGAGGTCATTTTTATTTTGTATTTAGATTTCTATTTAGCTTTCATTTATTTTTATTTTAGTTTTAGTATTTTATTTAAAATGTATATATATATATATCTTTTTTTTCAGCTTTATTTTAGTGGTACTTGAGTAATTGTGCTTCATTATATCCATTATAAAGTATTATTTTGGGGAAATTTATAATTTTAAGTCCAAGTATTTAATTTAAATTTAACTTTAAGTTTTAGCAATATTATTATGCGTTTTTGTCATTTTTTTATATATATATTTCAATTCACAAGCTTTAATTATAATATACATTGAAATAAATAGTTTTTTTCAACTGGAATAAATAATTTTTATTTTAATTTTACTTCAAACTTATTATTTCAGTTAATTGCCAATGCAACATTTCTAAGTATTTCATATATATTATAACTTTATTTCAATATATATATATTTTTTAAATACAACATTTTAATGTTTTAATTTTTAGTTTTATTTAAAAACAACACTTGTACTTGAATAATTGTGCTTCATTACAAAGTTTACTGGAGATCAATTTAAACTCAATATTTTAACTAAAAAAAGTTTGACATACTGTGTATATGTGTGTACATTGTTTGTTTGTTTGTTTGCTTATTGAAAAACAACTCCTTCACTAAATAAATAAACAAGCATCCATTCTGGACAAACCTATAGTCATTTGTCATTATGAAGATGTGACTTGTGTTAACAACCATCACTGAAGACTTTTTTTTATCATTATATATTTAGCATTTTATCATTATATTATTTCATTTTTTAACCACACATTTTAGTTGTTAATTTCTGTTCATGTTAATTAATGTAATTAGTTTATGAAAATGTTACTTTTAACTAACGTGTCAATAGTTTTCATCTTATTTTTATCTTTAATATACAATGCTAACCCTGCTGCTGTCCAGTCTCATCATTTTCATTATTCATCTTATGTAACAGCCAGGCTGGCAGCTTCTTGAAAATAAAGAAAAAAATCCTCTCTGGACTTTCGGGTCACCAAGAAATGTCAATCTCCGCTCACTTTAAAGTCGGCTGGAGACTCGCGGAGAGAGGAGGCCGTACTTTTGCTGTGGGAGTGAAAATTGTAGCTCTCTTCACAGCTAAAGTGGCCAGAAAAAGCGCCAGGTAATTGCAGCGAGCTTTCCTGAGGAGAATTATCTCGAAGCGCTGTCAAAAATGCCACAACTCCATCCTGAGTAATCAAACTTCATTTTTCCTGAAGTGAAAATAACTATGTTTCTTACGGGAATACCGGCGTTCCCCTAAACGGCTTGTCCGTGCAGGAACGGATTACACTGCGGTGAGTCGCACCGATGGAGATTTGTCAAAAACATGTAGGAGTTGATTTCCCAACCGAAAGCCAGCAGATTCAGAAAACTGTATTATTCCTCTTCCACTCTGCGGTGTCATTAGTTTGTTTTTTATTTGATTTTTTTGGAGCAAACAGATTTCCTAAGCTCATGTCTTCATGAAAGCTGAAATCTTGGACAAGGCTCAGAGAGGAAATAAGTCTGGGAACTTCAAAGCACTTCAAGTATCTTAGAAAAGTGACCTCTGCTCAGGCAACCACAGTAACTACAGAGAATATAGAGAGCAAACTTGGTATTGTTATGACAATTTGGCTGAATACTGACATGTTTTCCTTCCTGAAACAGTATAGATATGCTGGCCTGCCACTAGCACCACAGAAATGCAGTCATTATACAAACGGCTGCAAGAAAATAAGAAATTAAACTAGATTTCTACAAAATGTGAATGTTTCACACTATTTGTACTTTACTCTGGAATAGTAATTAACCATAGGTAGTCAACCTCTCACAATGCACCAATTAGGCTCTTAAATAAACAAATAAAAAAACATTAAACTGAATTGGACATTTAAGTTATATTTTTTATTTATTATTTCGAATTGTAGTTTTGTTTCCTTATGCGTTTTCATTTTAATTTCATTTTTGCATCCTGTTGGCTTCCTCAGTTCAAATACAATTCAAATTCAGGAAATGAATTAAAGGCTTTCTTAATCCACTGCCGTATATCCCTAACTCTCCAGTGTAAACAGTGGGTAAGCATTCTTTCCTTCATCTTCAGAGATCGATAAGATTGATTGGAGCATGCAATGAGTGCACAACCTGTTTAAACAATTGCTTGAGCAAATGTCGTATGTAAACCTGCTATGGTTGCCTTAAAAAATTATGTCTAAAGTGTTTAAAGAGTTTCGCAAACTTTTGCAAATCCAGTGATTAGTTCTTTCTCAAAATAGTGCATTGTATCCACCTGGTATCTTATAAACGTCATTTTTCAGGCACACTAGTTGCAAAAATGGTTTCTCAGTGCAAAAAATATACATCCGAGTGTCTATCGAAGACTTCGCAAGAGTTTCGCAAACTTTTGCAAATCCAGTGATTAGTTCTTTCTCAGAATAGCACATTGTATCAACCTGGTATCTTTTAAACAAGATTTTGTTTCCAGGCAAACTACTTGCAAAAATGGTTTCTCAGTGTAAAAACATACATCTGAGTGTATAACGAAGACTTCGCAAGAGTTTCGCAAACTTTTGCAAATCCAGTGATTAGTTCTTTCTCAAAAGAGCACATTGTATCCACCTGGTATCTTTTAAACAAGATTTTGTTTCCAGGCAAACTACTTGCAAAAATGGTTTCTCAGTGTAAAAACATACATCTGAGTGTATAACGAAGACTTCGCAAGAGTTTCGCAAACTTTTGCAAATCCAGTGATTAGTTCTTTCTCAAAAGAGCACATTGTATCAACCTGGTATCTTTTAAACAAGATTTTGTTTCCAGGCAAACTACTTGCAAAAATGGTTTCTCAGTGTAAAAACATACATCTGAGTGTATAACGAAGACTTCGCAAGAGTTTCGCAAACTTTTGCAAATCCAGTGATTAGTTCTTTCTCAGAATAGTACATTGTATCCACCTGGTAATCTTATAAACATGATTTTTCAGGCACACTAATTGCAAAAATGGTTTCTCAGTGCAAAAAATATACATCCGAGTGTCTATCGAAGACTTCGCAAGAGTTTCGAAAACTTTTGCAAATCCAGTGATTAGTTCTTTCTCAAAAGAGCACATTGTATCCACCTGGTATCTTTTAAACAAGATTTTGTTTCCAGGCAAACTACTTGCAAAAATGGTTTCTCAGTGTAAAAACATACATCTGAGTGTATAACGAAGACTTCGCAAGAGTTTCGCAAACTTTTGCAGATCCAGTGATTAGTTCCTTCTCAAAATAGTGCATTGTGTCAACCTGGTATGTTTTAAACAAGATTTTGTGTCCAGGCAAACTTGTTGCAAAAACTTTCTCAGTGCAAAAACATACATTTGAATGTCTAATGAAGACTTTGCAAGACTTTCGCAAACTTTTGCAAAGCCACTGATTAGTTCTTCCATTTCTAACTAGTTGCAGAATTTAACTACTTACATTTTCTTTTCTCAGTGAAACCTTTCTTACTTTCCTTTGTTACCCACAATTTAGTTTATACAGGTTCAAAATATTTTATAATAGTCAGTGCTATTTCTTTTGACATTCCTACCTGTGGAAAGCAAACAGAATATGTTGTTTTTGCAGCATTTTGTACTGTTATTTTATGTAATTCAAGTTCAAGTAAAGTTAGAAAAGTTCAAGTAAAGTATGTCAGATTGTGGTAATCTGCCGGATCCTCCACAATTTAAGATTTAGAACAGAACCTGCATTGTTTAGCACACTATTTTTGGCCATGTTGGCACCACTATAACACTGTTCCTAATACATTCCCTCTGGTGTGTCATCAAATAAACCAATGCCTTTTTTGGGGGCAGTGTTGTTATTGATAACTAAGACTAAAAATATTTTTAAAAGTACATTTGAAAGCCGAAATAAATGTGAATACTACATGAAAAATCACTTTAAATAATATAACTTTTTTTAAACTAAAATTAAAATGAACAGTGGAAATATAAACAAACGCTATTATGAAATATGAATAAATACTAAAATATTATAGAAATACTACTAAAACAACACTACACTGGAGCGTGTCACAAGCTCACAAGCACATAACCAAGTCTCAGAGATTTTCTTTGTTTCGACTCATTTAACAATGAGAAAAGGGGAACAAATACAGAGGGGCTGTTAATGATCATCGCAAAGTGCAGACGAGAGCTTTGCTCACTTGGTTGGAGGCAAGAGCTACTCATGGCTAGAAAAAATGACTGGTAATCAGACACCACTTAACAGAGAATATGTGTGGAGTGCCCAACACACACAAACACACGGATCAGATTGTTGCGGCACAAAAGACAGGCCGCACGCTTTGTTACACTGGACGTCAGAGGCAAGGTGCACTTGGCAGAGGAGCGTAAACAAATGTCAGTGAGTGTGTAGAAACAAACACCCGCACGAATACACTCGCTCAATGAGCTAATGATAGGACAAGTTTCTGTTCTGGCAAAGATGCTTAAGGCTCAATACATACACTATGCAAAGTTTCAAGCACAATTTTCATATTCGTAATCATTAAAATGTCATAACGTTCTTGTCTAAAACAACTTTCCTTTTCATATGACATCACTAAACCCCGCCCATAAACAACTAGCCTTTATTATGAAACACCCTTACTTTTCATAATCCTGTCAGTTTAAACTGAAATCAAACCCTGCTCTACATATTTTCCCTGTTGAATATAGTAGCTTTCACTCTGAAAACGTTCATGCATTAAGTATCAGTGAAGAAAAGTTTTGTACATTTATTAATGTAGGTTAATGTTAATTCACAAATATACCGTTAATTGTTAATTCAAGTTGTTAGTTCATAAAAATTGTTCATAAAACAAAAGTTGATTTATTCAAATTGCAATGTTAAACATGCATTTATGCAAAAATCTGTCATTGACCTACATTAATAAATGCTGTAACAATATTGCATATTATCAGAAAATGATAACTGATATTAACCAACTGAACCTTATTGTAAAGTTTTACGCTATTATTGTCTGTAAAATATTTTAATACATATATAATTGCCCAAAAAACTGTATACAGACACTTCAGTCACATTTAAAATGTAATGAGAATATATTGAAAAAAAAAACCATTCCAAAATGATGAAAATTTTATGAAAAATAATTTTTTTTATTAAGAATGCATTAAATTGATGAAAAGTGACAGTAAAAATTAATTTTTTCAAATAAATGCTGTTCTTTTGACCTTTGTATATTTCAAAGAATCCTGAAAAATAAAATGTATCATGCTTTCCACAAAAATATGAAGCAGGAAAACTGTTTACCACTGATAATATTATTATTAATAATAATAATAATTATTATTATAATAATAATGTTTCTTGAGCAGCAAATCAGCATATTAGAATGATTTCTGAAGGATCATGTGACACTGAAGACTTTTTTGAATGTGTACATAAATAAGAAGCAACATTAAATTGTTTCGTCTCTGCCATTATAATAAACATTAAGTCAATCTTTGTTTCCTCACCCACAACAAATCAAATAACTGAAGGTCACAACAGCTGAACATCTACTCAGAAACCACGGTCACAATTAAGGAAGCTTGATTTATAGAGACGCAATGTATTAACTTTTAATCAAGGGTTGAATATGAGTAAGTAGGATTATTATAGCAATAAATAGTTATGGCTCATAAAAGATGCCACCAAAACACATGGACAATATTGCATTAGCTACAGTTCATCACTCAAAACCTCAAGGGGAACAATAGCAATAATATTTCTGTTTATTAAAGTTCTGCATTGTGACATGAAAACAAATCATGTTGCCACAAGGCATAACATAACGCAACAAGAAAATCTCCTTATTTTTTGTTTAAATTGTGGCCAGATGATAAATATGGAAAACCACACTGTTCTGTTCCCTCAGCGTTAACCAGACGTGGCAACGTGATTTGCATTCATAAATGGGTTTGCGTGTACATCTGCCACCAGATGATCCGGTGATTGGAAAATACATACACATATTAGGGATGGGGATTTAACGCGTTAATTAGATTAATTAATTACGGTGAAAAATAACGGGTTGAAATTATTAACGCACTTAACGTACTTGCCCTTCCTCAGACCTATATGTGGGTCATCTGAAATTTCATACAGTTGATTGATGACAAATATGATGCAGTGCAACAACTCACTGCGTGATGGAGCCTAGAGAACGTAGTTAGAATGCTGTTCTGTTCCCTCAGCGTTAACCAGACGTGGCAACGTGATTTGCATTCATAAATGGGTTTGCGTGTACATCTGCCACCAGATGATCCGGTGATTGGAAAATACTGTATGTTGTCAGCTTCAGTTTAACTCTAAAGACACATCAGAGGCTGAAATTATGTATTTCTGCTTTAATAACTTAGTAAATTTAGAATATTTCTTAACATAAATGTGGTTGATTTGATTTTATCTCTATTAATTAACATTATGTTAATTTATTAAAGTACTGGCGAGAAGGAAAAAAAAAGCTATTTTTTAGCAGATCAAACATAAAAAGCAACTGAATACATACTTAGCAGAAAATTACCCGAATATCTCAAAAGATTTACCAAATGTGAATAAATTCAAAAGCTCACACTACCTCGTGATTGCATCTGTAATTTGGTGCAATTCTCCATCCGTAGTGTAATGACGGAAAACTGAGGATAATTATGGCAGCGATTCTCTGAAGTGCCAATACGTTTTGGGATATCATTCAAATGATGCCGCTCTGACTGAAAATATAGTGTCAGACTCGCTGCAGTCTGCTCCAGGAAAATAAATGACAAGAGACGGTTTTAGAAGTAAACAGTGAAATCAACACGTTAATCTCGGAGGTAAAATGTGAAAATGTACACCTTGTGGTGCAAATTAAAAGTGACTGCTGCAATACCAACGAGCTATTTCCTATATTCCTCATCATTTCTCATTGTTATACAAGTAGGAGAGCAGCTGACATAAAGACACGATTTTGTTTTTATATGTAGATTTTGGCTTAAAAATGTATATGAATTTATAAGAGAAAATGCATGTATCAAAATATTTTCTAACCCTTTTTAACCCAAAAAGTTAATATTATGTTATTTTAGACACAATGTCTGTTTTGCTCAATTTTTTCCAACGAAAATATAAAGACAAAGCAGAATTGTTCGTCACCGAGAGACACGCAGTTGCATTTCATTTCTTAATCCACGTTTTGAATGAATTGGGTAAACCATTAGGCACGTTGGATTTGAAGCGGCTCTGCACAGACCAATCAGTTTATGACATCAAAGTACCGCGAGAGCGATTCAAAAGCATAAGGAGTCGTCTCTTGCGGTACTTTGATGTCACACACCGATCGATCTGATGGTGATGATCCGCTTCAAGTAGAACAAGCCTAATGATTCAATGGACAATTCATAAAGAACCATTTACTTCACTCCTGAATGAATCAGCCATTTGAACGAATCAAATGAATGAATGACTCGATGACTTAATCATTAAGCCATGTACCACCACCTACTGGCAGTTTTAGTTTATTATTTAGAGTATCATTTCATTAAAGAAATATTTTCATATTTCCATAGTAATAATAATAATAATAATAATAAATTATTAAAGGTATAGTTCACCCACCCAAAAATGAAGATTCTGTCATCATTTACTCACCCTCATGGTCCAAAAGAGTATATGTTATAAATTTTATTTTGAATCAAACAAAATATTTCTTGCTGAAGCTACTTTTTGAAATGTCTGTTTGATGATTTACACAACAATGACTTTAAATGATCTTTTGGGAGTAATCTCTCAGCCAAATTTGATGTGTGATTCATTTGCAATTAATTCGATTAATTAATCTCCACATCATGTAATTAATTAGATTAAAAGTCTCTTACCAGCCCTAATACTGTAATTAAAATCACTTTGTTCACCACACAACAAACAAGCAAAACAAACAAAAAAACAAGCATGCAACAAAAAAGCAAAAATGTTCACACAACATGACAAACAAACAATCAAAAAAAAGCAAGCAAGCAACAAGTAAAACAAAGCAAAACAACAAAAAAGTAAAAAAGCAAACCGTAATCAATTAAACAAACAAATAAAAAGACAATTTGAAATAAATGTTGACACAACACGACAAACAAATCAAACAAATCAAGTAAGCAAAAAGTAAAACAAAGCAAAAGAATATGCAAAACAACAAAAAGCAATTTGTTTAAGTGAGTTTTGTTGTTGTTGATTGTTTTTTTTGTATAAACAAAAAAATAATAATAAAAACAATTGTGAATAAATGTTATGTTCATGACAAAATCTTGGCTGTCCAGCTAAATTCAACTATACAAGAAAAAATGTCTTTGGTAGAATTATATGTCATGCCAGCTGCCCATATTTACTAATATATCCTATTTTAACATGATTATCAAAAGGTTATATGGCTATTATAGAAAATAAACATGCTTATTTCTTGTGCTGTTGCAATGCAGCAGACGGCACAACTCAATTTAACGCAGAGGCAAATTATCTGTTTAAACTGAATTGGCTGCTCTGTGCTGAGGTGGGTCTGCTGCTGCTGCTGCATTGTGGGAGATGGGAATGGACGATCATATTTCTCTGCAGAGGGGAAGCTCTTGGGGGAAGAGCTTCACTTTCTGCTGTCTAATGCTGCGGTGGATAGCGGCTGTGGAAAGACCTGAATGGGCCGGCCATTACATTAACGTTATGCCACAGAAACCTCAGGGAACTTTGTGATTCCACTTCAGAAAATCACTAACAGGCTTTTATTGCCACCCACCGTCATGCTGTTAAAAGCTACAGCAGGATTTATTGCTTGAGGTGCTTGAAGGACCATAAAGTAGTCGTTTACTGTACAGTGCAATGGTGACACTGAAGCTGTCCTTGTTTTACATTGGTTCAGGTAGATCCATCGCAAATTAAAAGAAGAGTACAAGATGGAGGAGGACGGAGAAGAAGGCCAGATTGATTTTTTCAAAGATGATACCATTGATGAATGAATCGCTTCATTTTCGTGAATGAAACAAGCCTTTTAAAGGACAGCTGGTTCAATATGTCTTAAGTACCAAGTTTTTATTTTCAAAACCATGTTATACTGAACACTAAAAAATTGTTGATTTTTTGTGTGTCCTCTGCTGAATGACAATCAGGTACACGACAGCTTGACACATTAGGAAAAAACAGCAGTGCGAATTTATGCGATTGCTTGTAAAACCATTCTTATGCAATTTGTTGCATGAATTACAGAGCCCCTAAGAGGACATGGTGAAAAAATTACTAGATGCGAGGAAACAGATATTTTAACGCTTCTGCATTCTCTCACAACACATTTGCATTGTCTCGCAAAATATTTGCATTCTCTCGCAAAAGAGTTGCGTTCTCCCTTATTGTTCCCCGAAGAAATGTTGCACTCTCTCGTACAAGTACTGCCTTCTCCTGAGAAACTTCGCGTTTTCTCACAAAAAAACTAGTGTTCTCCCAAAAGTTTTGCATTCCCCCAAGTAATGTTGTGTTGTTGTATGATAATAGTGTTTGGCGTTCTCCCGCAAAAAGTTTTGTTTCTCCAAAAGTACTGCATTACCCCGAGAAACTTTGTTCTCTCACAAAAGTATTGTTCTCCTAAGAAACTTTGCGTTTTCTCGCAAGAATTTATTGCGCTCCCCAAAGTAACTTTGCATTCTCTGACGAAAATAGATAAAAAAATGATACTCACCACTCACCAGACACTCACCACGAAAAAGATACTCACCATTATTGAGCAAAAGTTTTGCATTATCCCAAAATTATTGCATTCCATCGAGAAACTGTTCTCTTACAAAACATTGGCGTTTTCTCTGTCAAAAGTATCGTGTTACCTCAAGAAACATTGCATTCTCTTGCGAAAGTATTACGTTCTCCCAACAAACTTTGTTCTCTCGCAAAATATTTGCATTCTGTCTCAAAAGTATTGCGTTTTCCCAAGAAACGTTGCATTCTCTCACCGAAGTATTGCATTCACCTGAGAAACTTAGCATTTTCTCGCACTCCCTCAAGTAATGTTGCATTCTCTAACGAAACTTTGCATTTTCTCAGAACATTTTTTACAAAAATAGTTCTTCCAAAAGTATTGCATTCTTCCAAGAAATGTTGCGTTCTCTCATCAAAATATTGTTTCCCCAAAAAACTTGGCGTTCTCTCGCAAAAGTTTTGCCTTCCCCCAAGAAACTTTGTTCTCTCACAAACCATTTGCATTTTCTCGCAAAAGTAATATGTTCTCCCATGAAACATTGCATTGTCTTTGATCTCCATTTGAGAAACTTTGATCTCTTCCAAAAGTATTGCGTTCTCCCAAAACTTTACATTCTTTAGCCGGTTTTTTTTTACCCAACAATTTTACTTTAAGTTCAACCAGTCCTTGCATTATTCGCAAAAGTTTGACATCTTGTCTTATTTGCGCAATGTTTATAAATACACACCATACTTCATCAAAATTTTATCAAACAAACAAAATGATTAAATAAACTAACTATTGATTGTTTTTTGCTACCGTCTAAACATTTGAATGATTATTACATATTTACTTATTGCACATTAAAATATTTACAGGTAACTGTGCTCCTATGGTCACAAACACTTATTATATAACTACACCATGATGATTATTAGTAGATTTTCATGGCAAAACAACACAAAAAATACTGGAAATAGCACTGGAATTGTTTAGAATAGCTGTTGAACAATCTGTTATTTTGGACTGAAATAATCAGAATACATTCTTTAGCCGTTTTTTTTTTACCCAACAATTTTACTTTAAGTTCAACCAGTCCTTGCATTATTCGCAAAAGTTTGACATCTTGTCTTATTTGCGCAATGTTTATAAATACACACCATACTTCATCAAAATTTTATCAAACAAACAAAATGATTAAATAAACTAACTATTGATTGTTTTTTGCTACCGTCTAAACATTTGAATGATTATTACATATTTACTTATTGCACATTAAAATATTTACAGGTAACTGTGCTCCTATGGTCACAAACACTTATTATATAACTACACCATGATGATTATTAGTAGATTTTCATGGCAAAACAACACAAAAAATACTGGAAATAGCACTGGAATTGTTTAGAATAGCTGTTGAACAATCTGTTATTTTGGACTGAAATAATCAGAAAAAAAGTCATGTGAAGTCCTACATGGACTACCACACTCATTAAGCTCTGCAGAAGCAGATAAAGAACGTTTTATTTGTGTGAGCTTACATTATACTGGAATATTTTAATTTTAAAAGATCAAATGTTAACTTTGGCAGGATTTCTCAAGTTGTAAGTTGACCAAATCATTTTAACGGTTCATGAGGCAGCAGACACCATATTGCTGTCCATCAGTGGCAGAGTTTGACTCTAGTCATGGTACGATGGAGGGCTGGTTGTGGTTTGCTGAACCTGTGTGGGAAGCTGTACTCACCGCTGTGCTGGCAGCTGCCTGCTTGGACTCCTCCGTCAGGAAAGTTAGCATCTGTTCTACCTTCTGCTCTTCCTCCGTGCTGATGTAGTCCGTATCTACGCAAAACAAACACAACAAATGTCAGACTTTACACACCGTACTGACACATGGTACATGAGGAATTGCTCATTGGTGAGTTTTCCACAATGCAGATGCAAACAGCATGACAAAACATAGACCCGATTTCCAGCGTCAGTGCAGAATGCCATTCTTAGCTGGCAGTAGTCATCCATATGCATCCTTCCTGCGATCCATGCATTTATACAAAATATAAATTAACACATAACATGTTTTGACAGAAAACTCATTTTTTACATTTTAAAATGTCAAAAAAACTAAAAAGCAGCGTTTTTATCCCATGTGTTCAAAAAATGTTCACTATATATTTGCAAGCAACATATAAATCAGTCATAAAGCAGTGACTTTTTAAATGCGCATCTAGGAAAATGTTTCCAATGTAGTTTTTTAGTCTTTTTAAAGAATACGAACATTTATTCACATCAAGAACGTTTTATTCAGTAACATGTTTATTTGCATCAGCGTTTTACATGCAATAACCTAAGATTTGCATAAAAATACACTGAAAATAATTGAACTACATTTATTTTACAAATTTTTTTTTGTGCAATTTATTACATACGTGTGTGTGTAATTATTAATTTATTCTAAAATGCATTTTACTATATATTATCCTTTTTTTTTACTAATTCTCCCATTTATATTAATCAACTTTTAATAAAAAAAAAGTCAAAAATGTATTTTTGTGTCAAAATGTCAAAAAACCTGAGCTCCTGAAATAACATTATAATCAGAACACTATTACAATATAATATTTTATAGCAGTGATGCTTTATATTTTTTTTTATATTTGCATGCAACATATAAACTAGAATTCCAAAGCAATGTGGCATTTTTTTATGGTCATATGTGACCCTGGATCACAAAACCAGTCATAAGGTATATTTGTAGCAATAGCCAACAATACATTGTATGGGTCAAAATGATCCATTTTTCTTTTATGCCAAAATTCATGATATTAAGTAA
This sequence comes from Sinocyclocheilus rhinocerous, assembly GCF_001515625.1. Lineage (NCBI taxonomy): Eukaryota > Metazoa > Chordata > Actinopteri > Cypriniformes > Cyprinidae > Sinocyclocheilus > Sinocyclocheilus rhinocerous. The sequence continues at coordinate 72,201 of NW_015656164.1, forward strand.
AGATCATGTTCCATGAAGATATTTTGTAAATTTCCTACTGTAAATACATCAAAACTTAATTTTTGATTAGTAATATGCATTGCTAAGAACTTAATTTGGATAACTTTAAAGGAGATTTTCACAATATTTAGAATGGTTTGCACCCTCAGATTCCAGATATTCAAATAGTTGTATCTCAGCCAAATATTGTCCAATCCTAACAAACCATACATCAATTGAAAGCTTGTTTATTCAGTCTTCGGATGATGTATAGATCTCAATTGCAAAAAATTGACCCTTATGACTGGTTTTGTGGTCCAGGGTCATATATAGGAATTTATTAAATAAATATGTTTCCATTGCAGTTCTGAAGTCTTTTTAGAGAATGATTACCCATTTAAAGCAATTTTAATGCACATTTGTATAATAAAATAATCATTTTATAATAAAAAATATCAGAAATGATGCACTTCACTCTAGGGCTGCACGATAAATCGAAATGGAATCGAAATCGCAATTCGACAGAAGCTGCGATTGTCATGCGTATTTTTCAGTGAAGCACGGTTCTGTGATCAGCAGTAAATCTCCATCCAAAGGCCAGAGGGCGCTCTCGCGCTGAAACTCCAAATACGCCTCGCAGAAGAAACCCAGGAAATGCCTGGGTTAACACGATTATGACAATATATGGTTTATCTGAGTTATTATTATTATAATTTTCATTAAAATAAAGTATATTTATAATGCAATGCCTTTATCACTGCTTAAATACTATGAAATATGTTGCGTGCCTTATTCTGTGTAAGAAGCCACATCATCTCACAGAAGGATTTATTTCAAACACTCGACTGACGTTATGAAGTGAGTTTGGAGTAAAAATATGTTATTAAATGTGGTATTTTCACATGCTTTCAGATGGAGCAGCATTTACTTCACAGAGCCGTAGTTCACTGAGAAGCTATACAAACAGCTGACATTATCGCGAACGATTTCTTCAATTTCATAATCGCACAATAAAATCGCGATTTTTTTGCGTAACTTGTCAGTGAACTACAGCTCTGTGTAGTAAATGCTGCTCCATCTGAAAGCATGTGATGATGATTTACTGCTGATTACAGAACCGGCATTACTAACAAAATGCGCATGACAATCACATTCGATTAACCGTGCAGCCCTACTTCACTCATATGCATGTAAAAGGAGGCAGCAGTTACGACTGCCATTCAAAGTCCCCTTCAGCAGCTATGACTGGCACAATCAAAAAAGATCTATGCCAAAGAAAAGACTTTCTAATTGCATTTATGCTATTTTTCCATCCATCACTCATTGGGTTTAATTGCTGGAGGGGAACAGTGTGAAAGACCCTCCTCCATCACCTTCCACCCATTAGCCAGGCTCATCATAAATGCATCGGGATCAGCTTGATAATTTTAGACTGTCGTTGCGAGCGCCACAGGTCTGTGAGGCTCGTTTTTCCTTCAGCTTTTACTTTCCCAGCAGCAAATTCATGCTCGTCTAGTCTGCAACTGCCAAAATTGGTCCTGACATTGCCAATCATCGCTGCTCCGTCCAATGTTTTGGACTGATGAACAGCGTTGACAGCCGGTGTCTTGATTGCGAGTGGAAGACGAAGTGGAAAAGCACTACGTTACGGCATCTGATGCCACAGTTCTGATGTTAAAATGTAGGTAGAATCACACAGCAGGTGGAAACAAGGTGGCAAGGTTTGGCTGGTTTGCATGCTTCAGTTAACAACTGCTGACAGATGTCACACTTACATGCTTTCTAGCTCTTTCTCTAATGACAGACATTCAAATGAAGCTGTATATTCTGAATATTTTATTATATTATGTTTTATAGTGACCGATTTTTATACAGTTTTTTAATGGTTATAATTTAACAAAAATATTTATATATAATACAATGTCATGTATATATATATATATATATATATATATATATATATATATTGCTAGGCAAAGGTAAGGCTGCTCTCGGAGGGTTCATGAGCGCTGAACGGCCGCTGACGTTCTGGAGCTCACATCTCTGAAAACGTCAAAGCAAGTGTTCAAATAGACGTTATCTTTATTAAAGGGTTAGTTCACCCAAGAAAAAATCCATATTTCAAACGTAATAAACACTTTTCTCTCACTTCCGGTATCTGTCATACGCGGAAGCCGTGCCGGCGGATGACGCAGCACGTCGGCGTTGCGTGATTAGTGACGAATGCGGAG
>NW_015656164.1:74469-79726 GCF_001515625.1 Sinocyclocheilus rhinocerous
TCTTTGCAAATCTTCGGTTTGTACTTCTAATTCGTGACTGGTGTTTTGTTTTGTTCTCTCTTCGCATTCGTCACCATTCACGCAACACCGACGTCTTACGTCATCTGCCGGAACGGCTTTCGCGTATGACAGATACCAGAAGTGAGAGAAAAGTGTTCATTACATTTGAAATATGGATATTTTTCTTACAAAAACACATGGATTCGCTACAGGAGGCCTTTATTCACCCCCCGGAGCCGTGTGAGGCACGTCGAGGGTGAGTAAAACACAAGCTAATTTTCATTTTTGGGTGAACTAACCCTTTAACAAACCGCATATTTGAAGTCCAGACAAGTACATTCTCGCCTAACATGCTCTTAAAACTACATTCCGTGACACAAAACAGTATTATTTTTCAATTATAGTAGATTTGGGCATCCGCCATGACACTCGCTGTGAGAAATACAGCAACTTTGGCAAGCGGCGTGATACAAAAGGTGAAACGGCTGTTGGAGTTCTGTTATCAACTCTAATATCAACAATCTTATCAGCCAATCAAATTTGAGGACCAGAAAGAACAGTTGTGTGTATATATACAGTTCACGCTAATTTAAAAAGGTATCAGGTTTTAACAGCTTTTGTCGTTGTTGTGAAAACCTAAAATAATAATACAAACAGAACACTATTATAATACAATATTATGAATATTATGCTTTAGCTATTCATTATTCATGTTTTCATATAGTAACATGATGACTAGCATGTAAATTGCAAGTTGTCAGGCTGCTAGCAAAGCACTTGAGTTTAGCGGCATTCATTCACTGTTCAGCTTCATCTCACGTCGCTCAAGCAGAACAAGAGAGTCTGATTTTTCTTAATTGGCGAGATTTGAGTCCTCTGTGTTTGATGACGTCTAAAGCATGCGCTCAATTCACGGCACCCATCCAGAAGCTCTGGCAGATTGTTCTGATGACGGCCATCAAGTCTAGCACGTTTCCTTGGGCTAGTGAGTGTCTGGAGAGCCTCGCGATCAGCATCTGCTGCAGAGCACACGTTACACCTGCACATTATGAACACTGCACTGATATTTACATGGAATATTTATGAGCCGTGTTAATAAAACTTTTGGTCTTTATCACTGGGAAACCCTTCCAGGTTTGAAAGCACCATCATTAACACAGATCAAAATGCATCAATCAACTGGCGAATCTCACACAAACTCAGCCTGCAGAACTTCAATTAATTGTTCATCCAAATATGAACATTCTGACATCATTTGCTAGCGCCACATAGTGCCCCAAGCCTACTCTTTAGAAATAAAAAAAAATATAGATGAATAAAATAAATGGACAATGAGGCTATCAAATCCCAAAAAATAATTTAAAAAGGGCTACTACAAATTTGTTTAGATTCAGTTTGATTATTTTTGAAATTTGTTTTAAATTAAATAACACATACAAAAATATTTTGAAGAAAATGAAGAAAAAGTTTTTTAATATTTAAATATTATTTATAAATTTATAATTATTATAATTTATCTATTTTTAGTATTTATTATAATTAATTTTAGATGTAATTTATGTATATCAAAAACATGAATAATTTATTATTATATAATTCAATTTTTATACATTTTATTATTTTTTATTATATTTTTAAATGATAATTTCATGTTAATTTAAAACGGTATTAGCTTTTAACAAAAACAAAACTGTCCTGGTTGTGAAAACCTAAAATAATATTATAATCAATTAAAATTAAAATCAATTAAAATATTTATGGGGACCTACAAAAACTAAATGGGATTAAAAAGTAAATAAAAGGTGTGGTACTGATTCGTTATGAATCAGTTTGGTTCATATTTACAAGCTTTCGATTATTCAGTTTGATCAGATTTACTGGGAGCATTTATAATGTCCATTTTGCTTACATATCAAATAAATTGTAATAAAATTTAACTATACATAATTATATAAAAATATTGTTTTGATTATATTAAATTATTTTAATAATACAATATTGATTTTAATATTTTTATATTAGTTTTTAAAAACAAAGGAGTCGTTCTAACTTGGTACACTGCAAAATACAGTATTTTACAATTTTCAAATATGTCACAATATTGGACACATCACATTTTGATGCGCTTTATTTTAATTAAATGACATGCCACATTGTATTGTAGCTAACAAAACATACTAACAAATATTGTTTTTCTCATAGTATTCTATTGTAAGGCTCCAGCAGACTTGGAATATAGTGCATAAGTGTTATGGATAAGTTTAGTGGTTTATAGTTCCCATTATAAAAAGAAGTGCCAAACTTCTCCAATTTACCTTCTTTTTTTCTCACAATAGATATAAGGCCAATGGGTTTGGGACGCAATGCAGGGGAGTAAATAATGACAGAATTTGGGCTAAAACAACTCTAAACTGTTTTAATAATGGCTTGGAACACACAAGTAACTCACCACGAGCCTCCCACACGCACTAAAGTCCTTCAGAGGAGCGCCATCTAGACATTAATTAGTCCTTCGACTCACCCTGGAGGATCCATGTCAAAAGCCACGCAGCCGAATCAATGCCGCATCCCATTCGAACCGGCGGCTTTGTGATAGGAACACGGCTGATTGTCATTATGGCCATTAGCATCCCTGTGGAAGCTCTGTCAGCGGCGCTGGGATAATGAGACGGGACGGTCGTGCTGCGCAGGTTTGAGGAAGGCTGTGCTATTTTGATCTGTCATTAGATCCTGCACAGGTCGGCTCGAGTGCTTGACGATGGACATACCCTTTGAAGTGCTAATGTGGACCACCTACAGCCCGCCTTTCCTCATTACTCTCTCTGTTCCTCTGATTTCTTTGTTATAAATGTCTTCCTGTACATCGGCACAATGAATCTGCGCTGCCTCCAGCACTCATTCATTATACATGGCTGCTGTAGCTGTGTGCACATGGAAGTCCTTTGGCCCTTCAGGCGATCTGAGCATGGACTGAGCTTTCTTTTTTTATCATGACTTTCAGATTTAATTCTGAATTCTGCCACTGCAAAAGGAATTTAGCCATCTAGACATTAATTAGTCCTTCGACTCACCCTGGAGGATCCATGTCAAAAGCCACACAGCCGAATCAATGCCGCATCCCATTCGAACCGGCGGCTTTGTGATAGGAACACGGCTGATTGTCATTATGGCCATTAGCATCCCTGTGGAAGCTCTGTCAGCGGCGCTGGGATAATGAGACGGGACGGTCGTGCTGCGCAGGTTTGAGGAAGGCTGTGCTATTTTGATCTGTCATTAGATCCTGCACAGGTCGGCTCGAGTGCTTGACGATGGACATACCCTTTGAAGTGCTAATGTGGACCACCTACAGCCCGCCTTTCCTCATTACTCTCTCTGTTCCTCTGATTTCTTTGTTATAAATGTCTTCCTGTACATCGGCACAATGAATCTGCGCTGCCTCCAGCACTCATTCATTATACATGGCTGCTGTAGCTGTGTGCACATGGAAGTCCTTTGGCCCTTCAGGCGATCTGAGCATGGACTGAGCTTTCTTTTTTTATCATGACTTTCAGATTTAATTCTGAATTCTGCCACTGCAAAAGGAATTTAAATAATAATAATAATAATAATAATAATAATTATTATTATTATTGTTTTTATTATTATTTTTATTATTTTTATTGTTATCTATGTAATATATTTTAAAATTTGTATAATATAAATGTACATATAAATTAAATTCAAAATGTATGAGTATTACACATAAATATATAAACAAATACATATTTAAATAACTGCGTGTGTGTAATTTTTAAAAATATGAATATAATACAAATAATAATTTATTAATTTATATCAATTTATTTGAATTAAAAATAAATAAAACAAAAAGATTTTAGATATATATGAATGATTAGAAGTTTATAAATCACTTTAAGTATATATGAAACTTTATATGCAAAGTTTTTATATATAACATTATTAATCTGAATGAATAGATACAAAACTGAATAAGTAAATGTAAATCATGAATATATGTAAAGAAGTAAACCAGAAAATATAGTTGTACATTTGATATATTAATATAAATTATGAATAGATAAAGCTAGTAGGGATGTAACGTTATTATCGTATATATCGTGATATCTCGATATTATCGTGGTCACATCACGATATAAAACGATACGGGCAAAAACTGTAGTTTTTTAAATATATTTAAACTTGTTGTGTTTTGGGCCATTATGCTTTGGCACAGATTCTGTCAAACAAAATAAATCCGAAAGCACAATATGCTTAATCCCTTTATCAAGTCTGTTTTTGCTGCGAGTTTCAGAGCGAAGCGCACACATTGTTCGGGCGATCAGCTCGTGATCCGGTGTTTTCTGCACCTCAGAACAGCTCCGTTCACAGTGAAAGAATCCAGTGAACTCGTTTATTGCACGTGCTGTGAGTTTAGCGCGCATTTGGAAACGCAACATCCACCAGTTAGGCTTTATTTGCGCGACAGATGATTACAGCATTTCACTAGATTTGTAGTGAGATGCGTTTTTGTTTTTGTAAGCCTGTTTTCACTGAAGCTGGAGTTTTCCTTCAAAATAAAAGCTCTACTGCTGTTTCTATCAAAATAAAAGCTTAAAAGTGCAGCATGAATTTCTGACAGCTAGCGGTTTAAATGTAGTCCAAATTCAAAATATCTCTTTCAAGTGTAGAAATCAGGACATAAGTATTGTAATTTCCCTAATGTAGTGTACAGCAAAAAAATAATATACCTATGAAATATTAATTTATTCATTTTTTTTTCTATTGTTTCTATTGTTATTCATAGGAATAACAATAATATAAAATTGTTGTTGTTATTATATTTATTTTGCTTTCTATAACACCAGTGTGAATGTAATTTAGACTGAGACAGTATACCACAAATAAAAGAGGGAGGAGTCCCCTTTAAAGGTCAGGTACAAGTCAATTCACTGACTTTTTTTCTGACTTAAATTTTCTTAGTTAAAGAGCAGGTCATATGCAGGTCATATGGGTTTTTGAAAAATATCTCTTTTACCGTTTATGACGTAGCTATCCTTAAATTAAAACTGTGATGAGAGGGGCGGGGCCGAGAGCCGTGGGAACGGAGCGAGGCCGGTGGAGTAAATGCTAATGCACGACACCTGTGCCACTCACCGGTCTCGAGTCCCACGGAGGAGCTCCGGAAGCATAAAAGGAGGAGTGACGACAGTGTTGGACGAGAGAGGACCAGGCCTGGAGTTTATTTTGTGTTTTGGTT
>NW_015656164.1:79929-87627 GCF_001515625.1 Sinocyclocheilus rhinocerous
TTTTTTTTTTCCTCTCTCCCCTCTCTCGAATCTGTCTCTCCTCATCCTTCCGTCTCCTTTTCTCTCGCCTCGTCTGTCTGTCCTTACCCCCAGGCACGCCGCGGCCGCTGTGATCGGCTCCCCCGGAGGGGGGAGGGGGAGTAGAGCGCAGTCTTGTGGGTACCCCCCGCCTGCGATGGGGGTATGTGACGAGTGGGGGCGGGGCCGGTGGAGTAAATGCTAATGCACGACACCGGCGCCACTCACCAGTCTCGAGTGCTACGGAGGAGCTCCGGAAACATAAAAGGAGGAGTGACGAGAGTGTTGGACGAGAGAGGACTAGGCCTGGAGTTTATTTTGTGTTTTGTGTGCGGCAGTCGTCCGCGAGGGGCTGCCGCTTTACTTTCGTTTTGTGTTTGTTTATTTTATTAAATTGTTTAAATGTCCACCGGTTCCCGTCTCCTTCTTCCCGAACTACGAACGTTGTTACAAAAACAATCTGCAAAGTTGTTAATCAAAAAAGTGCATGATAAATAAAGATATTGTCTCTCAAAAGAGAGAGTCGATTCTGAATATTCGTCATATTTTCGAATCTTTTGCCTGTTACCGGTATACGTCACTGGGTAACACATTTGCATAATCCCCGCCTGTCCGCGAGTCTGACCTGCCCACAAACACTTCAGCTAGTTAGTGTGTTTACATCATGTTGAGAAGACGCTGTGTTCAAGGATACCACAGAAACACAATTCGAACCTTTTGTTGTATGCATGTCATTTTACCGAGGACTGCTTCTCTAATCTTGACTTTTATCTTCGTTGGCTTCTAATCTTCTTTATTTGGACTAAAAAGCTCTCCGAACCACAACCTGTAATTACGATTGATACGTTATGTGTACATTTTCAATTGAGTGCTCAACATATCAAGTTTTTGTGCTAATATGTGATGTATACCTAGTGCAGCTTATTCATCAAACATTACAGTAAACATATTTAGGTTTACAAACTGTATTGTTTCATCAGTTAGTCACATTAGCACTCGGCTAACGTATCCACCATTATTGTTTTAAGTGTTCACAGTTTAGCAGCTAAACTTTAGCTGTCGGCACGATTCGCTTGCATAAGTGTTTTTGTATTTTATGTCATTATTATAAGAACGGATTGGAGCACTATATTATTGTTTTAGATAAAAGCGTCTGCTAAATGCATAAATTATTGTTTTATGTAAAGGTGCATGCTAAGCCTTGTGCAGATCTACAATCTTGTCTCTGACATCCTTTGACAGCTCTTTGGTCTGGCCCATGGTGGTGGGAGAGGTTGGAATGGAAGATACAGATTGTGTGGACAGGTGTCTTATACACCTAACAAGCTGACAGTAGGAGTAACTTCTTAAAGTGACAGGACAAATCTGTGTTCCACATGGGAACATAACCAGTCTGTGGGAGCCAGAATTCTTGTTGGTTGGTAGGGGATCAAATACTTATTTCATACCGGTCAGAATATATATATTTTCTGATTTATATATTCAGATTTATAACTATATATTCTGCTTTACTTCTTTATATTCTGGTTACATTTATACATTCTGATTTATAACTATATATTCTGATTTACTTCTTTATATTCGAATTTACATTTACATATTCTGATTTATAACTATATATTCTGATTTACTTCTTTATATTCAAATTTACATTTACATATTCTGATTTATAACTATATATTCTGATTTACTTTATATTCTGGTTACATTTATACATTCTGATTTATAACTATATATTCTGATTTACTTCTTTATATTCGAATTTACATTTACATATTCTGATTTATAACTATATATTCTGATTTACTTTATATTCTGGTTACATTTATACATTCTGATTTATAACTATATATTCTGATTTACTTCTTTATATTCGAATTTACATCTATATATTCTGATTTATAACTATATATTATGATTTACTTCTTTATATTCGAATTTACATTTACATATTCTGATTTATAACTATATATTCTGATTTACTTTATATTCTGGTTACATTTATACATTCTGATTTATAACTATATATTCTGATTTACTTCTTTATATTCGAATTTACATTTATATATTCTGATTTATAACTATATATTATGATTTACTTCTTTATATTCGAATTTACATTTACATATTCTGATTTATAACTATATATTCTGATTTACTTCTTTATATTCGAATTTACATGATTATTTCCTGTTCAGCCCTTCATAATTATATGCTAATAATTATACACATTATCATGTAAATTATGTATTTAATTGTATTGTAACATATTTCATGATTTAATTGTATTAAATTAAAAAATATCTGAAAATACATATTTTCTATACAAAATTGCTTTCCAAGACCGGGGGAATAAACAGCACATTAACAATATCAGCAGTGGCTCAGGGAACGATGCCAGTATCAACAGGCAAACTTCTCCTTCACTAATTCTTCCATTAAACTTCACACACATTATGCTACGATATAAATAAATAACATTCTGCGCACATTCCGTTTTTTTCACATTTGAAACACCCTGCAGACTTGGACGTGCTACCGAGAGAAAGTTTGGCCAAGTGCATTAATAATGATCTATAAAATAAAGACAGTAGCACTTCTTAGATGTGACATTGCTAGCATGAGGGAGCGTAGCAGTTTTGATTTAATAACACAACATCTGATATTGGCAGAGACGAGAAATAATGAAGCGGTGGACATATTTCCACATAATAATTAATGCTGCTCAGGCAGCACCTGCCCTTCGTTTGCAGTTTTGTAATGAGCTGAGGGAGAAAGTAGACATAAAAATGAAGAAAGTTGTGAAATAATAGAAGGAGAGATTTGAGAAGAGAAGTGAAACAGCATGGGAAAGTAACTTTTTTTTCCTTCAATGACTCCAGAAAGAAATACTAGGGCATTTCTTACTGCATAATTCATGTTCTGAGTACGTATAACGTTTTATGTATAATTCAGTGTAAGAATGGTGTCGCATTATATATCCTCATTATAACATATCGAATGTGTAAATATATTGCGTTAACATATTGAATGAAATACTATTATTATAAATTCTACTATTTTTCAAAACCGCATTAGTATCAGATGTTGCTATTTTTGCCATGACAAACTGACAGTTTATTAAAATAATATTCCAGGTGTTTCTTCATTTGTTTCCTTTTCTTTCATTAAAAATGTTTATTTATCCTGTTAGACTGTTGTAAAAAAAACTGTTTAACTCTTAAAGTAATAGTTCATCCAAAAATGAAAATACTTAGAAAAGTTTGTTTCTTCAAGGGAAAATATTTGCTCACCAATGGATGCTCTGCAGTGAATGGGTGCCGTCAGAATAAGAGCCCAAACAGCTGATAAAAACATCACAATAATCCACAAGTAATCCACACGACTCAAGTCCATCAGTTAACATCTTGTGAAGTGAAAAAATGTGTGTTTGTAAAAAAACAAATCCATCAAGATATTTTTAACTTAAAAAAATCACTTCTGGCCAAAATATGAGTCTGTAATCCATAATCACACTTCCCCCAGTGAAAAAGTCCATCTCCTGTTGTCCTCTCACATCAAAATCCACCAACATATTTGTTTAGAGCATGTTTTTAGACTATTTTGAATTATAAACAGTGTTTAATCTGTGCATATTTCTCACCTGATTCAGACGAGATGACTTCTTCCCTGGAGTAAGTGTTATTATGGACTCATATTTTAGTCAGAAGCAACAGTATGAAGTTAAAAACGTCTTGATGGATTTGTTTCTTTTTCGCTTCACAAGATGTTAATTGATGGACTGGAGTGGTGTGGATTATTGTGATGTTTTTATCAGCTGTTTGGACTCTCATTCTGACGGCACTCATTCACTGCAAAAGCATCCATTAGCGAACAAGTGACGTAATGCTACATTTCTGCAAACATGATCAAGAAACAAACTCATCTACTCGGATGGCCTGAGGGTGAGTAATGACATTATTCACATGATTCAAAGAATCTGATTCCAAATGTATTCTCAACTGGATTTCCCCCAAACTTTCACAGGCGAAATCCAATCATTTCCCAAATCCATGCAATCGGGAATCGAATGATCGAAAATATTTCTCCAAGCAGATTTTGCAAGAGGTTTAAGTTAATCATGTTGACCAACAAAAAGCAGCTTGGTATTGACCTAAAAATGACTAAATCAAATCAAAACCCAATGAATGGAATTGATTCACTGTCACTCCAAAGATTCACATTCCTCGTAGTCACTATTAGCAAAGTATTTAACAATTTCTGATGCTTATCTGACTCTAAAACATGTCTGATTAAATTACAGAAATTGCTATTATATATATATATATATATAAAATCAACCATTATGATATAAAAACACCAGTAATATGTTCTCCATACTTCTAAAAAGTATCATAGTAGTAGCTATTCTGAACACTGTCTCTCTCGTTTTAGCCTGGAACCTCGACAAAGACACAAATGTGTAACCCAATTACATCTAAATGACGTTTCCTAAAAACAAGTCCCGAGGCTCAGAGTGTCCCTGTTCGCTCGAGTAAACCATGTCACGCTGCTCAACTGGGTTCAGATGTTGGTGGGCCCGTAATGTGTCCCTCGAGTCTTCAAGCAACAGGTTGAAAAAGGCTCAAGGACAATTCCCAACCAATCTGATCTCAGGAATGGAGTATGATAGCAATGACCCAGTTAAGTGCTGGAAAACAGAGGAGGTGGGGAGGCTTCTGTGAAAGCAGGGACAGACAGGAACTGAGGCCGGACGTGGTGTCCATGGCGACCCTCTGTCTCCATGACTACCAGATAGACCAGCTTCTTCCTCGCGAGCCTGGAGATTCACACCACACTGTCCAGCAGAGCTAAGCGGAATGGGCAGTGTGAGGAAAACCAGTCTGAATGAAGAGTTTGAGATGATAAACAACAACAAAGACTAAAATCAAGCTGAGTGTGGAAACTTGGAAATCTGATTTCTGCTGACCTACAATCTGTAACCTGTAGGCAACTTGCGATTCATTTGATTCAAAGAATCACGATTCGATTCCAGACTGATTCTCATTGCTTGATATGCGAGAAGTTCTCAGTAACAGCATACATGTGTGGTCAGATTTCCTGTTACTTGGCAAATTTTCGTGAGCAAAATCCAGTCATTTAATAAGAAATTCATGCGATTGGGAATTTTGTGTGAGGGCGAAAGATTTCGCAACAGGATCAAGTTGGTAACGCAAATTGGAAACAAAGTAACTGAATATTTGTTTTATATTCATGATTTTGTTGGCAATATAAAATAATTGTTATTGTGATCATGCTTTTCTGTCCATTACGTTTTCTAGTTTGATTAAGTTTGATGATCATTTCTAATCAGGTTTTGTGATACAGAGGAATGATTTAATAGTGTCTGATTTGAACTTCAGGAGTGTAAAATCTTGAGTGTAAAATTTCTATTACTCAGTTCGAACTGTACATCAACTTTCAAAAACGTTCCCAGCTAGCCGTTTTTGCATTTTTAATTAATAATTCTTCTTCTTATTATTTAAAAAAAAAGTTAAACAATGCAATGTATTACTTTGTATTGCTATCTTATTGCAAATAATTAAAATTAATTAAATATTATGTTCCCAGAGGTCCATGTACTACCAAATAAACTTGAATTGAAATTGAATAGCATCTATTTTATGATTGAAGGTGAGTATCACTGATACCAATACTACTGATGTCTCTAAGTTACCAAACGATAAATTCTAAATTAAATATAGATGAGTCCTTAAAGCTACAAAAGTTACTTATTTCCTCTTTTTTATTTTGTTCTTTAATTAACAGACATCACAGCTGCTGGGTTATTAGGCTATTTGGTTGCTATTACCTTAAGAGCTACCGCTGCTGAACGTGACAGAGATCTGACACGCATTCTCGTAGTTTCATTTGCGCTTTAATATAAAGTGATCCAGGCTACAGTGCGCGCCGCTGTATTTGTGCGTGCAATTGAAGAGCACGCGCAATGAGCACAGTACAATGGCTGACAGGACATGAAAATTGTTTTTTACTGACATATGGCCTGAAAACATCTCACGCTCCTTCGTCGAATCTGCCGGTCACCGGTCACTCTAGGCCGCCATGTGTGACGCTGTGTGTTTCGTTGTGAAAGTATGCCTCGTTTGTAATGGGTTTTATTAGTTTTGTCTGGTCGTGCCGGGAGACTGCATCACAATATAGTAAGGGGCGTAACATTTCCGTCACACGCTTGAGGTATTCGGCCAATCACAACGCACTGGATAGCTGGCCAATCAGAGCACACCTCGCTTTTCAGACCGATGAGCTTTGTAAAAATCGATGCGTTTCAGAAAGGCGGGGCATAGAGGAGAAACAATAATGTACAGTATGTGGAAAATAATGTGTTTTTTTAACCTTAAACCGCATAAACACATTTCATTACACCAAATACACCAAATAATGTTCTTTTTAGCAACATCATATGACCCCTTTAAATATTTTTAACTTGTTAAACTGAATAAATTAATCGCATGTGTTAATTTTGACAATAGATATTTAAATAGATAATTTTAGCTACCTAAAAGCCGTAATGTAGTACAATTGTTTTTAATTTAAATAACCAATTATTAATAATTTATTTAAATTATCAAACTATTATAAATTGAAAATCATTCCAGAATCATTTGAGAAAGAAATCACAATGCATCTATGAATCATTTTCCCCAGTAGTAATTCATATCCAGTGCCAAAAAAAAGCCAAACAGCGAGTACACAAGCATACACTAAGAGACTCAAAACTCTTGTAAAGTTTTTGAAGGGTGTTATGGAGTATCAGAAAGGCTCTCCTTTCAAATGCTGTAAACAAACTCTCAGTGTTGTTCTTGAATGCCTAAAGAGCTGGTTGTTATGCCCGACTCTCTCCTCAAGCAGAGCAGTTTAGAAGTGTAGGCACAGTGGAGATGGAAATGCATCCACTTAGTTTAAATAATTAATCAAGGCCTTTTACAGTAAAGCGGTGGCGGTGGATTGGGGTGGAGGGTCCGTATAGTTAGAGCAGACCTGAGCTTCAGTGCTGGACGAATCGATTCGCACTGCAGTACAGTTGGGAGAAGATTTCCTGATGTCAGTGTCATGGATACTTCAATGCAGATTATTAAAAAAAAAAAAGAGTTTATATCAATTAAGATAAATTAACAATATATGCACAAAAATGCTTTTTTATTTAAAAAATATTTTTTTACACACTTCATTATATATACTGTAGTTTTTATGAAATTATAAAAAAATACATAATTTTAATTTAAAGAATACATTATTTGAAAATTAAACAATCAAACTCTGACTTGTTAAAACAACAACAACAAAAACATGAAAACAATTTAAATGTCTTAAATTTTCTTCTTTTAGGACATTGAAACGATCTTCATTTAAGGATTTTCTCACCAAACACTGATTTGTGATTAACAGCATCATTAATTCTCAAATGACTGCAAGCCATAATTATAATTAGTGTAAATTGAGTTCTAAAATCTGACAATAAAAAATGAATAAAATAAATAAATAAAATGATATAACAATAACAAATTATATAAACTAAAGTAAAATAATATGTGCACAAAATGCTAATAATATATATATTTTAATATATTATGAAATAAACATAGAAAATAAATAATTAAAACTGTATATATATACATACAT
>NW_015656164.1:87694-110146 GCF_001515625.1 Sinocyclocheilus rhinocerous
TTTTTTTTATTGTTCATTTAAATTTCACCTGCTAAGAGGAGATATATCATTTACTGTATGTAGAGGCCATTATAGCAGATTATAATTATAACACATCTCAATCAGTGCATGGATTTGATCTTAGTGTTCTAAATCAGAGCTGAGTGAATTGGTGGAGCAGTAGATATTTTAAGAACACAATCACTTTCACGTCACTGGATATGGAAGGTTATTCTAAAAAATAGGAGTATATTTAGACCATAAAACGTTGTGCATCAAAGAATTCAATGTGACACATACAATGGCGACTAAATTTAACATCCCGCTGATTATGCAGCAGGATGGGTAAGAGGGCACGTGTTTAGTCCAGGCTTACATGTGTGCAGAGAGAAGTGTTTGCGGTCGGCGCTGGCGGCTCTGGCATCTCCTTCTCCGAGCAGGTACTGGATGGAGCGAAGCTGGAAGCAAGGATCCGACAGCAGCACAGACGCAGCCCTTGAGATCCTGCAAGACAGAAGAATGAGGTTCAGGCTGTTGTGGGTGGTTAGCAGGGTATTGCTATGTAGCTGCTAAAGTATCATGTGCACTGACTCTAAAAAAAAAAAAAAAAGAAAAACACCTCAAGCAGTGGCACTATTAGGATGCTGTCCTGGGATGGGCACTTGGATATGTGGGCAACTGACATCAATTTATGACCTAATAAAATTCAAATACATTTTTCCAAAACACTACAGACACAATGTGAAATAGTTCACTTGAATAGATGAGTGTCAGTTTCTTTGAAACAGTGGTGTTGGGTTTACAAAATGCTTTCTTTCTAGATGAATGCTTATTGTTTTATGTGTAAGAAAGTTTTGGGTTGGAATGGCACGCAAGTGAATGAATGAATAAATGAATGAATGAATGGCTGTCAGTTTTACGCATTAACTTAATTAGTTAGTTATGAAAAAATAACGTGATTCAGATATTTTCAGTAAGCAGTTCAGTAAATAAGAAGTTAATATTGTGTTATATTTTAAACACAATATTGTCTGTTTTTGCTCAGTTTTGCTGACAAAAATATTACCTATAATGCCACAGCAGAATTGTTGTGCATCTCCGAGCAACAAAGCGGTGTTTAGTTTCTGAATAAAATCCGCATTTTGAACGAATCAGATGAATCAATGAATCAAAGGCTCATTCATAAAGTGAGCCGTTTACTGAATTCCTGAATGATTCAGCCGTTTGAACGAATCGAATGAATGAATGACTCATAAAGACTTTTACCGCCACCTGCTGGCAGTTTTAGTTTCTTATTCAGAGTATTATTTCATTAAAAAAGGGTAAAAAAAATTAAAAGGATAGTTCACCCAAAAATGTAAATTATGTCATAATTTACTCAAACATCATTTACTCAAACCTGAATTACTTACTTTATTTTGTGGAACATTAAAAAAGGTATTTTGAAGACTCTTTTGGTTACCAATGACTTCCATGAACGAAAAAAAAAAGTTTCTCGAATTATCTTCTCTTATGTTCCATAGTTTATGTTAGGCCATTGTAGCCTAAACGTTTGTGTGTAATACATTTTATATTGAATCAAATAAAATATTTCTTTCTAAAGCTACTATTTGTAATGTCTACTTAATACTTTCTCATTTAACACAAAATAGCTTTAAATAATCTTTTGGGGGAATTTTCACAGCCAAATGTAATTTGTGATTAATTATAATAATCAATCGGCACATCATGTAATTAATTAGATTAAATATTTTAATCGACTGACAACCCTAATATATATATTTACATTTACATTTAGTCATTTAGCAGAATCTTTTATCCAAAGCGACTTACAAATGAGGACAATGGAAGCATTCAAAATCAACAAAAGAGCAATGATATGCAAGTGCTATAACAAATCTCAGTTAGCTTAATGCAGTAAACGTAGCAAGGTTTTTTTAAATTATATAATAAATAAAACGAAAACAGATAGAATAGAAAAATAATAGAGCAAGCTAGTGTTAGAGGACTTTTTTGCTTTTTTTAAATTGTATAATAAATACAAAGAAAACAAATAGATAGAATACAAAAAGATTAGAGAAGCTAGTGTTAGTTTTTTTTAAAGAAAACAAGCAGTTAGTAAATGAATAGAGTGCAAGTCTAAAAGGGGCATTTTATATATATATATATTAGGGTTGTCAGTCGATTAAAATTTTTAATCTAATTAATTGCCACCCCACTCACAACTGCTGCTTCTGTCTCTTTTTTTCTTGAGAAGAAGTGCATTTATTCAGTCGCAGAATGTCTTTACGACCACATCAAATGGGAGACATTTCAGATGCGCACTCCAACTTCACTTCAGCGCCAGGCGAGAGACAAACAGCGCGGAAACAATACTGTGCTCGGAGCGCGTGCTCTTCAATTGCATGCACAAAGACGCCGGCGCGCACTGTAGCCTGTATTATTTCATATCAAAGCTCAAATTAAACATCGTGCATTCAATGTCGTGGTCAGTTAAGTCATGAAGTTACCAAAAGGGCGATTAAAGCTGCCTTAAAACTGTGCATGCATGTAATATATTTTATATGAGTTACATTATGAACATGTCTCTGAAATGGTTTTTAAAACTGTCCTGGAGCAGCCCAGCACTGTCTCACTCATCTAACACACCCAATTCAACTTCATTAGTAGAGACTTTGGGACCATTTACACGACAACGTTTTCAGCCAAAAACAGAGAACTTTTTATGCGTTTTGCCTGTTCGTTTACACGACAACGGCGTTTTGGGGACTGAAAACGCATATTTTTGAAAACAGGTTTCAAAGTGCAAGTTTTTGAAAACGCCACCGTTATTGTTTCCGTGTAAACACCCAATACAGGAATCTTTGAAAATGGCGACGTTATGCGCGTGCGTAGTACGTGTTAGGTATGTAGACATGCGCAGTACGTGTCGATTTTAAAGGCAAGCGCGAACAAACATACACAACAATGGCGGAGTACATGGTACGGTTGTTGCTGCTCAAGAGTTTGCTAATGCTTCTTTTAGCAAAGTGTGGATTTACTTCACCAATATTATAACCAACAGCGGAGACGCATCATATACAACATATAATCGTCACTTCCCTAGAGGTACTGTTTACTAAAAAGGTGACAGCACCAACTACTGGCCTGGCATACGTAATACAGCGTTTTTGGCCGTTTTTGAGGATATGTGTAAACGCGAATCGTTTTGAAAACGTTATCGTGTATACGTGAAACTTTTTAAAAATGCAAAGGAAAAACTTTTCCGTTTTTGACTACATCATTGTCGTGTAAACGTAGCCTTAAAGACCTGAATTGGGTCAGAAAAGGTAAAGAGATTTGAGAGAAAATACTATGCGTGTCAGATCCTCGTCACGTTGAGCAGCGGCAGCTCTTAAAGAAATAGCAGCCAAACAACCTAATAACCTAGCTGCTGTGATGTCTGTTAATCAAAGAATAAAAAAGAAAAAAGAGAGAGAGAGAAAGAAAAAAAGAGGAAATCAATCATTTTTATAGCTTTAAGGATTCATCTATATTTAATTTAGAACTTAGTGTTTGATAACTTCAATTTCAATTTATGTATATTGCTGCAGAAGGGCACAGGTAGATATGACATTTATTATAATGGGTTTATGTGAAGATTGTATTGAAGATTATGTGAAGTTCACTTAAATTAGAAGTTTTTTTTTTTTAAAGTCTAATAAATGTTGAAACTGATATCTCAACTGCCAGTGGGGCTACATTTGTAAGTATTTTATTTTGTGATAGACAGATGAGAGTTGTGCAGGAGGGAACATCGCCGCTCTATAGCAGAATCTGGCATCATGACAACCACAGCGAACACACAGCAAAACTTGCTGACATCCAGCACTGTCATCGGCACTCGTTATATCACATGAGTGAAAAAAAGAAAGAGAAAAAAAATCCTGCAATTCCTCCTTCCACACATCCCTGCTGCGAATCAAGGGTCAGTCAAAGCTAAATCTTTCTTTATTGTGATAAGATAAGGATTAGGAAAGTCAGGACCCAAACTCTGAATGCCCCAAGCACTTTTAACCAAATGCCAGAACGCTGCCCACAAATCTAAGGCTCTGACAGATGGCCATTTTTAAATAAATATCAAACCCTATGTAGTAAAAGTGAAGCTTGACTTAGCAAACACAACTAAAAATGACAGAGAAAGAGACAGACTCGCAGACATTGTTCATTGGAGCGCAGCTGTCAGGTTGTAAGAGAACAGATCTGTTCCTGTCGCACACAACTCATGTGACGAGGTCAACACACTTTCAGCAAATAAACATGTCTTGCTTCTTCAGAAGGAAATAAACCCTATTTGCCCATCTGGACACATTAGATGGAGACAAGACATTGAGCTGATCTATACAACACTTGCCAGACTCCTGCAAACAGTTCAAGGATTCAAACTGAAACCTGTTGCTTTGTCCATATCACACAGAAAAAAAATAAATAAAATAAAACATGCACCACTGGCTGATGATTTATGGAGTTTCAGCCCTAACGACTGTGCATTAAAACCCAAGCAGAGCTTTCCCGCCACCCCGGCGCACCTGCTGTGTACATCTAACCCTCACTGATCAATCTACATGTGTGTTTTTCCGACCGCATACACCCACTCACATACAGTCCCTCATGATGCAAGCAAAGGAAAAAGGACTTCCTTTAATAATGCACTATGGAGATTCTTCCCCTCCGTTGCTTATGTGGGGGAAATGATTGGTCTGAAAGTGAGCAGCATCTACATGTACATAGACAGGAGACAGAAAAAGCAACAGAGTAGAGCATAGAGTAACACTGGACAGTCTTTGAGGGAATAAAGGTTTGCCACCGAGTCAGATCTAAATAAATGATAATACAAAACATTTTCTGAATACTAGCACAAAAGTCTCCAACCCTGCTTCTGGAGAGCTGCCGTCCTGTGAATTTCAGCTCCAACCCCAAATAAACACACTTGAACTAAATAATCAGGGTTGTTCAGGGTTACTTGATAATTACAGGCGGGTGTGTTGGAGCAGTGTTGGAACTGAAGTCTGCAGGACAGTAGAGGATTGTAGCAAAGTCCCTTTAAGCCAAGTCATGTCACTCGGCGGCCATCTTTGAAACGCCTCTCGGGCATGCAAGTGCAGCTCCCATCTCTTTGAATGGGGAAACATCAAATTGTCTAAAACTGGTCGCCAAACTTACAATTAAATTTCATATTTGAAATCACCAATGAAATCTGACAACAACTGTATCATAAATGTTGTTTATTTTACTCAAATAGTGTTAAAAAAAGCATATTTTTTAGGCTAGACCAGCCAGTGCGTATGCACAGTCCTAAGCGCACGTTTAATAACGCTTACTGTTTTTATAGCAACCGGGACTTCTAACCACAGCTGCAGTGATGCGCTGACTTTACTGATTAGGGATTGGCTCTTTTACTCAAAAGGCGGGGCTTCGTTCGAAAGAGTGGCCATACTGAGCATTGCATTTTCCCCATTCAAAACTATACGAGTGACACGTCTTGAGTATTCTATAGTCTTTGGTTGTAGAGATCACTAGAAACTGGAAACATTTCTGTCCTAACATTGACAAAAACTGATTTAAAAATTAGAAATGTAACAAAACAAAAACCCAAGTAAAACTCAAAAAAACAAAAACACAAAGAAAACTTTAAACAAAGCCAAGCCAAGCACAGCAAAACCCAACCAAAAACAAACCAGAACACAAAAACAAACCAACCAAAGAAAAATAAATAAATTCAAACAAACACAAAAATGGCAAAACAAAATGCTAACCAAGCCCAGACAAAGGCACAAAACAGCAACAAAACAAAACCAGTTCAAGCCAAAACAAAACTTTAAAATAAATAAATAATAAATAAAATAAAAACAAAGTCAAACAAAAACACAAAACAAGGCCAAGCAAACCAAAACTCAAAACCAAAAAACAAAACAAAACAGTACACAAAATAAAACCAAAAGAACACACACACACACACACACACACACACACACACAAAACTAAATCCAAACAAAAACAAAATCCTAACCAAACCCAAACTAAAACACAAAACAAAACCTGTGCAGACCAAAACAAAACAAAACAGTCAAACAAAAACAAAACTAACACAAAACCAAACACAAAACAAAAACACAAAACCAAGCCAAGCAAAAGCAAAAAGCAAAATCCAAACAAAAAACATACAAACCAAAACCCAAACAAAAGCAAATCACAGAACAAAACCAAAAAAGAGACAACACATTTATTTTCTGCGGAAAATCTGGAATTGGTGTCAAGCAGGGAGAGTGGGGAAGGCTGTGCCACTTTTTAATCCCTATGCTCTAAATTCTTGGTTGCTTCGGCAGATATGGAGCTCCAGAAATGGTGAAACTAAATCCTTTGCAGATGTACAGACACAAGAGCAAACCTTTAGGATGTCTGTAGTGGGAGACAAACACTTGAGCAAATATGTTTGTGCCCGCATACAAACACACCCAGCTGGCTGCCGTGTTTACAAGACGCGGTTGGCTGTCATGCTAAGTTACACATACAGTGCACACGCAGAATGACAGGGCTGGACAGCAACAACGCTCAAACAACAGAGGTCTAGTAAACAAATGAAATCACACACAAGATCAGTGCCCACAGACATTGTGGGAAACCTGGCAACCCTCCTGCTGTGCTCTGAGGGCGAACATGCTGGCAGTCTCAAACTCACAGCCTTTCAAACGCTCATCTTTCCTTTTTTCCATCACAAAAATGAACATAAAGACACATAAATAACAAAAACATAAAAAGTGTACATTGTTTTTGCTTTGAAAAATGTAATGGTGCTATTTGTGCACAAGTAACGAAAGGTAAAAACTATGGTTTCTATAAAACAAAGAAATCTTTCAAGAAATGCAGTAGCTTTAGTTATGCATTAGGGCTGAAAAGAAAAGCTGAAAAAAAAAAAAAAAAAATTTATATATATATATTTTTTTTATTTATTTATTTATTTTTTTGGTTGTCGAATAGTCATTTGTTCTTTGGTTAGGTGTAAAAAGAAGTTTGATATACGCAAGAAGCGCTTTACTGTTAGCGAATATCTCAAAGCTGCTGAGAGCAGCGCTTAGATGATGTATAAATATGGGCTACTATTCCTTTAATTAACTAAATAAACACACAACAAACATGGCAGCAGTGAGAAAACAGCAGATAAGGAAGCACCTGATCATAGTGATGTGTATATGTTTGCTGTAAATGTAGCTTGGCAATCAGCACTCCAGTAAAGTCACGACATGTTTATTTACATAACACTTTATACAAGACTGCTTTAAAGCACACAGCTTTACAGTACTGAACATGGAAATAAAAAAAACAGTGTCAGTTGTGCTTTCAGTTAGAATTACAACTTGATTTCCTGATGTAAAGCAGCTCTATAGAATATGTATAACTCAATATTTTGATGAAGTGCAAAAGCTGAATAATTGATCAAAGCCTACTGATTCATTTGGCGAAATAACTGATGATTAGTCAAATAATCACTCTAATAATCATTAGATTAATCAATTATCAAAATAATTACTTGTTGCAGCTCTAAGTCTAGTTAACTTTAGTGTTTGTTCTGTGCAAGAACCGCCCTTTTAGAGCGGTTCTAACTTCTAACTTACACGTAAACGCCTTGTTTCACTCAGTAAATTGCTTATATTGTTTTCATCTCGCTTGTGACTCTTTGATGTTTGAGTGTGCGGACTTTTTTCAAGCTCTTCACCTTTGGGAAACTTTTTTGGTCTACGCACCTCAGTTGGATTATTTTGAAGGCGCGGTGAGTCTCTGGCTGCTTCTCAACTTACACGTAAAGCCATCAACCACAGAGTTTTGATAAAACTAGCTGATACCACAACAATAGACTGCTAAAATTTAATTGTTTTAACTGATTTAAAGCCATTATTTACATGCTTTTAGGTAGTTGTAGGACTTCACGGCTGCTCGTTTTTCTACCGATTAATCAAAAAGTGGGCGAGTCAATGTTTACCTTACTGTATGTAAATGACTCACTATATGTCACTTAATAACAGCAATAGATCATAGACATCTACTAGTGATTGAAACCCCAGAACTGTTCTATAAACAAGACGTTACGCCTCTTAAGTGACATTTCAGACACAACATTGCAAGCTTTTTCGTTTATTATCACTCCTGCCAACAACAATAGCTTTGTTTCAATGCTTTGAACTACTGCTGGATTTCTATGTTTGCAAAAACAGATGTGCTGAGGAGTAATACAAACAGTAAAAAACTTCCAGTACTGATGTACGAAATGTCAGAAATTTAGAAACACAGCTTGTATAAACAAATTAGTGTACAAACACTAATGCCGTTTTTCCACTACATGGTACGGCACGGTACGGTTCACTTTTGGGGGGTTTTCCACTGGGTACAGTACCTGGTACCTGGTACTTTTTTTAGTACCACCTCGGTTGAGGTTCCAAGTGAACCGTACCGTTACCAAAACGTGACGTGTAAACTCTGCTGATCACGGATTGGCCGGAGAGAATCGTCACAACCTGCGTCAATGAACTCGCGATACAAACACAACAGAACCGCTAAATTTAAATCAGCACAGCCAGCGAAGGATCGAACGCAACTGTTTTGAACAAGCGCACCTTTTTTATCAACCAAAAAGTTTCGTTGTCTGTTGAGGAAGTACAGACGTTCCTCTCGTTGATAGCAGAGGAGCGGATCCAGCGAGAGCTTGATGGGGCGACGCGGAATGAAAACGTTTTTTTTAGGAGTCGTGGTAGTAGAGAAAATTCCTCTAAGTTAACAGTCTTTCAGAACATTAGATATAATAAAAATATGTTATGTTATATCAAAAAATACATTCACATGTGAATTCCCCTTTATGGAAACTTTATTGTTTAAAATACTTTGATTTCCCAGTAAAAAAAAAAAAAAAAAGAAGAAAAGGAAAGCAAATTTGCTGTTAATTTACTCGCCGTTAGGCCTTCCAAGATAAGTAAGTAAATAAATATATTTGGGTGGTAGTATTTATTTCTATATAAAAATATATTGACCCATTAAAAAAAAAATCGGAAATATGGTTGTAAAACATCCCAGTATGACTGCAGGTGTCTCTCCGAGAGCACAAGCCTGTAAACAGGAGAGGCTATTTGTGGCGTCTGTGGCCCCCAACAGACAGACACTGACTCACTGGCCCCTCTCTGAGACTCTACTTCAATCCTGCCTCTCCCAAGCACAGCGGGGCTGACAGATGAGCGTGGGGGAGGCTTTTGGAACAGTTACCATCACTACACACATGGCTCACGATTCCCTCACATCCTTCAAAAACATGCCTGCATCCACTCCAACTACACCTGGCATGCTGTTAGATAATTAGAGCTGGTCGCAGGGCTTACAAGGGGCCCTTGGGTGAAAGGGCCCGTATGGCTGTATACAGACTAAAGGGTGAAAATGAAAGAGAACGTGTAGTGTTTTTCAATAAATAATGAAAAACTAGGACAAACTAAATACTATATTGCATGAGCTGAAGTATTTGTCATTATACAGTGATCTATCGTTTTATTATTATTATTAGTAGTAGTAATAGTAGTAGTTTTGCAATTGAGAGAAAAATGAAATGTATAATCATTAGAGACAACGAAATGTAACCTACATTATTATTAGCCATTCTTCAATCTGTAAATGGAAATATGTGGTGAAAATATGATTTGATGCCTTGCAAATCAGTAATTAGTACTTTGTCAAAAGCACTCATTGAAAAAGCACAGTATCATCTTGTAAACACAGCTTCGTTTCCAGGCAGACTGGTACACACAGAAGATGTGTAATCAAGCCAATCAGATTGAAACAGATTATTTTAGAAGCCCTTGCATTCTTGTGAGCAATATGTTTGAGACGGTCAGTGAACAGACTGTAGGCGTCGGAGGCTGAGACTACCATGAAACATGTCAGAGCTTGTGCACTACCCGCTAGGACATGTCTCCGACCCACATATTCTTTATTCATGGGTTTTCATCTTCACTGTATATGAATAATATACTTGATTCAGTGTATAGAACCGATGAACTGTGACACTGATCTGAATGCATTCTAAAGAACCTTGTGATTCTTGAGATGCTGCATACATCCACACAAACAAGGGACACTGCACAAAACAGGCATTCATATAACTATAAAATGGTGCATGAACTCAATGTTTTATTACGCTCAGGAATGAGAAAGCAGACAACAAAAGAGGCAATTTAGAGGCAACGTTTCAAATCTTTCTCCTTCGGTTTGTTCCTCTGCATGAAGTCTGTCTTGAACATTTGTAGAGAATGGCATAACAGCCTGCCTTAATTTTCTTTTTGTGTTTATGAATTGTCTGGCTGCAGTTCGGTTTTTTGCACGCTCCGAAAACCATCTTAGATTGCAAATCGAGCCCAATTCATGCAGCGTCTCGACAATAAGGCAACATATCCCATCTAATTGCCAGACATCAAAAGAGACGTGCAAATGAAGTGATATTTCCCAAGTCCGAAGATGCCTCTTGATGCTTTGTCCTGGTTGACTTGAGGTGAAAAAAACTAGTTATTCTCTGCAATTCTTTAGACTGTTGAAAAAAGACTTGTGATTTAAGAACAAGCGCCAATGTGAGTAATTACCACAGAATTATGTGGAAAACAATGAAGGGTGGTCAAATCCATCGGTATCCCACAGCATGCCATTATCGCTATTGTGCAAGGTACTTAAAATACATGATAAAGTACATGGTACTTTAATACATACAATGGTGTGAAAGTTATTCTTTAGTAGAGCAGAACAATGCCATGTCGGAATGAATACGTCAAATCATAATTGCGATTTGCAAACTCGTAAGTGGGACTTCTTAGCCCCAATACTCTCTTTTCCCTACAAAACAAAGCTTTTCTTGGGCACATTCATGCCACATCACTTTGTTTGTTCTCAATGATCGACTACCTAGCCATTGAGAACCAAAAGTCTGTCTGTCTTGAATACATCAGCAGACCCCTGAGGTCTTTTACCATCACAAAAACACCTTGTACCGCATCTATCAACCACTGAGAGCCGCTTCCATCAAACAAGTCAGAAGCCATGCCATTTCCCAAGAGTCATATTTTATCACCTCTTATCTTCAAAAAATATTAACTAACTGTCAAAGGGCGATAAATGGTATCACCATGCCAATCTTCAGAGCGCTCTTGGGAAGAGTAACACTTTATCTGGGGTCGTCTAAAACTTTATGGTGCTTGCAGCAGTTTGAAAGTGCTTTCTAAGGTGTTTCTGGAAGCAGATGGATATGTCATGCTGTAGAGAGTGCGGTGAAGACGTCAGCAGGGATGCCATAATAAGCAGTTAGATGCTTCGCTGGTTCTTGGGTCAAAGTTATCAAAAGGTGCAGAGCAACTTCCGGCTCAAATTGATGGTTGTCTGGAAACATATACAGGAGAGACTAAGCTATTAACCTTAGGGTTCCTCTTCCTGTCTTCCTGCATGTTTCCTTCACTTCCAGAGTATTGTTTTTGAAAAATGAGCAAGCTTAGAGCCAGGAAACCAATTTTCCAGAACAATGTTGTATTGGGGGACATTTGACAGTGAGAAGCTTAGTCTTTGCTAAACGCTCCGTGAAATATTTCGCCTGAGGAAGAGTGACAAGAAACCTGTCGAAAATGCGAGTCTCAACAATCAGTTATATATATGAAACTGGCGAAGATGATGAGAAGTAATGGGTTGTGTATTAGAGGGACCCAGAGGATTGTGAGAGTGTGTGTGTAGAACTACTTGTAGACCTTTGGCAGTGGTTTCAGAGGATAATGCAGGCTGACAGTAGTCAAAGCCTGTGCAACAATAACCGAGGGACAGAGACAGCTTACACAGGTGATAAGACACACACATACGTAAAGAAAATGTGTGCTATAAGCAAGATAAAGACATTCATTCATACATAAAGATTCTAAAGGCGCAGTAAAAAAAAAACTAAATTCAAGGTCAGAGATACACCCACTATCTTTAATTCATGAGGATGAGTAATGTCAGGTTTATAGTGTGCACTCAAGCATAATGAATACACAATGAACAGGATATTCAAACTTTGTGAATTGCGTTCAGTTACGAGACATGCAAGAAACACTTTTGGTGTCACTGACATCAAACCTGACACAACATGACGACTATTTTTGATCCAAACGCATGACTTCAGAACACTGATATAGGACAAGTATATAGCCAAATCATATGGATTATGTTTGCAGTGATTTTACAGTAGTTCCATTTTTGCCTCTACTTTACAGGACAGTGGAAAAGCAACAGGAAAGTGACAGAAATTAGATGCTTTCCCTTTAAACGATTAGCTAATCACAACTAGCTTTCAAAAATAAATAAATTATATATATATATATATATATATATATCAATCATCATATGCACTAAGCAGAAATCATCTATAAAATCACTTTTCACAATTCATATTAATTAATTTTAATCCAAGCAATTAAGGCTTATTCAGATTCCCATTAACACAGGTCAATGCGATATTAAAGCTAGAGAGAGTAAACATAACCTGTGTACGAAGTATCAGTAAAGGCAAATGCATACTTGGACGATCACAAGGGATGGGAAAAAACAGCACCACCAGGGGAGCCTCTGGCAAACACGTCCCTTTCATAATCTCCGACTTCAACCAATCAGTACTCAGAAGAACCCCCCTCCAGAGCGCCCCTCCTCCGAAACTCCATGCCTGTCTGTTTATAGAGCGCAGAGAGATGAGAGAGAGACGGAGAGGGAATGTAGTACACACTCAATCTCTGCAAAAGAGCGACAGAGAGGAAAAGGAGGAAGACCCGTAAAATTCAGGGAGCAAATCGGAGGAAACGGAAAAAAGGATGGATGCAGAGGAGGAAAAATTTTGATCAGAGACCAGGATCTGGAAGCAGTACCAAAAAGATCATGATCGTTCTTTGTGCTTTAATCTTTTCACCAGTTTCTCTAGATGCCACGTGGACACTGGAAGCTTAAAAGTCACCGAGAGTTAGCAGCCCTAGATGTCCTTTGTCATTTGAACAAAATGAGCAGACAAAATGTATGTCTAAAATTTAAGGACTACTTTCTTCTGGTTCTGGAGCAACATTGACAAACAATTGTGCTGTGTCTGTATCTTCTGGTTTAAACAAACATCAGATTGCTTGTATTGTGGACCAGTGCTCATGTGACACGTTGTGCGCCTGCTGTTCAGCTGAGGGCAAGATTATACTAACTGAACTGGACAGGATGCTGACTTTCTCAAAAACATCCTCCAGCCTGCGGCAGCGAGCTAGCTCTTGATTTAAGACCTCTTCTGTTCCGTCTCAGATGTCAGGACTGCAAAACAACACCAACTGTTAAAAGGATGGTGCACAGAAGGTTGGGCTCAGACTTGAGGACGGGACAAAAACAACTGCTTTCCCTTTGATGACTTGAATGACCAACTCTCTCTACCTGAGAATGGACTAAAAATCTGGGGCAGCATTCGAAATTCAAACAAGAGTTATGAGGCGGGATGTTTGGAATAACTGTTGGCAACCTTAAGGTAAAGATAATCTTATCGTCTTCAACTTCTAAGATTAGAATTGTGTAAGTTGTAAGCAAGTTTATTAAATAATAATAGTCCTCGCATTGATGCACTCTCATGCCTTGGGCTGACAGAACAGTGCCAAGTAGGCAAATAATTATTGAGCAATATATCCACTGTATTAAATAACTGATGTCTTCTTGTTCTCCTTGTCTTGCAATCCAATTTTTAAGGATAGCAACACCTATCCAAGACGACAGCTTTGACTCAAACAGAGAGTGGACCTCTACCCCGGTGAAACTCTGGCTGCTCTGATTCCCAAGCAAAGCATCCTGACGGCACAATGCTGTGTGCTCAGGGTGTGGCCGCACCCCTAATGCTGAGCTCTTTTCTGCTGCAGCTAGTCAGAGCCAATCTCCCTTCTGGCTGCCTGATTGCATCCGATATCCTGAGCTGCACCAACCTTGGCCTCGACCAAGTCCCAGTAGAGTTGCCTGTAATGGTCGCAACTCTGGACTTCAATCACAACCGCTTAGAACATCTTGAGGAGGGTAGCTTCGCTGGTCTGCCCAATCTTGACACCGTACGGTTAGCCCACAATCAGCTGAGCAGACTCACTCCTGGAACCTTCCGGAATACAAGCAGCATACGCCATCTGGACCTTTCCTCCAATCAACTGAACATTATAGAGGAGCACTACTTTCAAGAGTTAGTAGGAATCAAGGAGTTACTCCTTTACAACAACCACATAGTGAGGGTAGAAAGCAAAGCCCTGAGTGGTTTGAGTAACCTGCAAAAAGCCTACCTAAGCCATAACAGACTGACAGATTTCCCCTTCTTTTCTATTCAAGAACATCCCAATCTCACGACGCTGGATCTAAGCTCGAACCGTATGCCCAACCTTCCTGTCAAAGACATCGAAGCTCTAAAGGAAAAGATACAGAGTGGGTTGTTCCTGCACAACAATAGCCTAATTTGTGAGTGCTCCATGTACAGCCTGTTTAAACAATGGGAGTACAGAGGTTTTACCTCAGTGACAGATTTTTGGGAGGAGCATACTTGCTTGATTTACGGTGAGCAACGTGCTATGGTGCGTTTTCTAAAGCATGTACGATACTTCGATAATTGCAAAATAAAACCTCCAGTGAAGAAAGTTAGTATGGAGGCATATGCTGGGGACTCAGTGATGTTAGATTGTATAACATCATTAAAGGGAAAGCATCTCAACTATTCGTGGGTATCCGACCGTTACGGATACATTGCTCCTCCTTTTAGTAACAATATGCTGCGAATGCATTCAAATGGTTCTTTGGAAATCTTGGCACTAGACATAAACGACTCTGGGGTGTACTTGTGCATGGTTCAAAACCATCAAGAGTCGAGCAACGATTCTCTTGAAGTTAATGTAACCGTGCAGATCCGCCATCAAGAGGACGAGCCCTTTAACACTGGCTTTACAACCCTTTTGGGCTGCGTTGTCAGTCTGATTTTGGTCCTTATGTACCTCTTCTTGACACCCTGTCGCTGCTGGTGTCGCAAGCAGCCTATACCAGCAACACCGAATCCTGCGAACGAATGCAGTGCCCAGTCGTCTATCCTGACACCCACGCCACCTGCCACCACGGAGGGCCCCGGCCGCAAGGTCAGTAACAACAAGCATGTGGTCTTTCTGGAACCCATCAAGGAGGCACAGAATGGGAGGCTGCAGGCAGCACTGGCCCTTGATTATCCCAAGCTGGCAGTAACGCGGAGCGATGCTGACTCTGTCACTTCCGTCTTCTCAGATACCACTATTGTGCCATAGCGGCTGCTTACTGTCATCCCAATGACTTGCTCAAACGAGCACGTGGGTCCTTCAACGTGTCAGTCTGCAACTGCACAGCTACTCAGGACAGATCAGGGAGAGGGCTTTGCAAGCCCATAGCAGGGAGCAGGACAGAGCAGATACAATTAGAGAGAAGAAAGATATAAAAACAAAAAGGCAAAAAGATGGAGCCAAGCGCTCCCAAGAATCAGCTTTAAGGCTTGACTGAGCCACGACGGTACGAGAGGAAGGAATTGGTTTGAAACTACAAAAGCTGAGAAGGGTAAAAAGCTTTCCCTTTACCACTGCTTGAGCCTTGATAGATTCATAGCTATGAATGCCTTGTCTAGAGCCTATAACCCACTGAATACTGCATAAACCCAACTCTACTCTAGAAATAGCATGAATGACATGAAGGAGAATGACAAGTGTATACTGGATTTCTAGTTTTTTATATACTAGAATATAACTAGAATGTTTTTTAGATGTCCTTTTTATTCCTGTGTTTCAGATTGGCAATTTGGTGAGTAGTTAGCAGCAGTAATTCATTTTCAAGGGGTCATGCCCGCTTTGCAAATGTAAGGGTTTGGGCAAGCGAAAATGTGTCTATAAAAGTGGAGATTGTTGTTTTAAAGAAATTGACTTGCAGTTGTGCAAAGTGGTGCTCCTAACTTATCCGAATGAATGTGGATATCACACAGAGGTCACATCTCATCCTTAGTATGATTATAAATTGAAATGAATGAATTTTAATGAAATGGAATCTGTTAAAAAGTACTTTTCCCCTCTCCCTAAGCATTCCATGTTTCCCCTTGCCACCCACCCCTCCCCTTCCACAAATCCCTACTTTGTCAGCTTCTTAATAAATCCTTTTGCTTCGACCCCAGAGGTAAATGTCTGCCTTCTTATTCTTAATTAAAGTCTTTATGGCAAGGTGAACATTCAAACTATAGAATGTGTGTCCTAGCGTTCCTGCTTTTCTATTCCAGAGTAAAATTAAACTGTGTGTGCAACTGTATGTAAGAACATAACATCATCAAAGCTGCTGCCAATTTGATCATGACAGAAGTTGTGAGATATAACTGGGATCAAACCTAAATGTTTGTGAATGTCATGGCTGCTTTTGACAATGGCATACAAAAATGTCCATATTTGGTTGACAATGGCACGTACGTTTTACTGACCAATGAAGTTGCAGCACAAACCACAAATACTCTTTCCATCTCTGGGACCTCAGGCCCAGAAAAGGGTGAGATTCTGATTAATCAAGTTTGTGTGATGGTCTGGAGATATGCCGTGACCCACAAGTTATAACATACGGGTAAATGGAGAATTTAACAATAGTACATTACCCTTGAGCCGAAGCCCATCTTCCCCAGAATAACTGCATACTAAAGAGTGTGTTCCATCCAAAACTCTTCTGCTGTCACTAAAACCACCATCATAACCATCATCATCACCTCACTGTTTTGTGCCACAATTCTAACCATATCTGCATGGACACACATTTTGACATCCAAGGCATGCATAGTCTCCACCTAGGCTCTGGAGTAGAAGAGAGACACTTTTTATTTACAGGAATAGTTCTCCTAAAAATGAAAATTCTGCCATCATTTACTCACCCTCACTTCATTCCAAAATGGTATGACTTTCTTATGTGCAACAAAAATGAAGATATTTTGAGAAATGTCTTAGCGTGTATTTTTTCCCCATACAATGGAAGTCAACGGTAACCAAAACTGTTTGGTTACCAACATTCTTCAAAATATATTTTTTAAGGTTTAGCAGAAAAAGAAAGTCACACAGGTTTGGAACAAACTGAGGTTGAGTAAATAGTGTATAAGTAAATGAATTAATGTAAATCAGAAAAATAATCCACAATCCTATATTCTTTAGTATTTTAGTCTAATTTGCTGCAAAATATTCACATTTCAATAGTCATAATATTG
Organism: Sinocyclocheilus rhinocerous; assembly: GCF_001515625.1. Lineage (NCBI taxonomy): Eukaryota > Metazoa > Chordata > Actinopteri > Cypriniformes > Cyprinidae > Sinocyclocheilus > Sinocyclocheilus rhinocerous. The sequence continues at coordinate 104,979 of NW_015656164.1, forward strand.
TAATATAATTTTTTTTTTTGATGAGAGGCGTAATAATCATAATATTTTAATATAGCGAACCATTTTTAATAAATAATATTTTTACATTTTTTAAATAATGTTTTGTAACAGCATTTTCTGGATTTGGATACAAAGCTTACTATCGCTATTTGTTGAGGTATTTCTTACCTTAAAGCACCAATGATTCATGGCTAATATTTAGCTAGACAATTCTACAAGGTTTCATACAATGGAAATTTATATACATTTTAGGAATAAAATTGACTTTTCTCAAATGCATTTCTTAATCCCCTGCATCAGACAGCCCATTTCTAAATCTGATTAAAACTGTACATAATTTGCTACACTGGCACATCTTACCCCCACCTTCCCTAAAGCAAAAATAAATAAATAAAAAAATTCAAAGACTTGGAATGTCCTACAATATCCAGATGCTCAAATATACCAGATTCCATAATCGTCACCACCCTGAATGTATGTTCTACTGGGTCCGTGTCTTTTTAAGCTGCATAAAGCTCCTGTTAAGGGACTTTATATGCAGCGGGGTGCAGTTGCTGCCTCTGAGCTGTGTGTGGTCCACCTCATTAGTGTTTTATTTATCACACAGGATCAATACTGTCAAAGAACAATATGTCAAAACTGTGACAGCACAAAAAAAAAAAAGCACATGAGAAACCTCATATGAGCCCGGGGCTAACTGAAACCCAAGGTTTGTGTGTAAGAGGGCTTTTTCGATATCAGTTTCATGTAAATGCGTGTGTACTGTAAATAGTCCATCATTAGGAAAATAAGATTTCAAGATGATACCCAATAACACATAGGGTATGACTAAAATATTACATTTATGATGAATCTATGTTAACAGTGATAATGATACGTAAAGTAGCATAAAAAGGCACGCAATATAAACTAAAACACAATATTCTTTCTGTGAAAAGGCATTAACAAGGAAGTTTACAACACACATATTCACAGTATGGACTTATCAACCACAAGCCAGGACATCATTCTATATTACAGGTGAATGCGTAAAGGGAAATCCTATAGTCATAACATCTGCTGAGCTGTAATGCTGGTCTAAAAATGTTCTTCCCCGTGCACCATACTGAGCTTTAGATGTCTGTGTGGGAAGACCAATAAGGGCTTTTGTTTGAGCCTCGAGCATTAAAGGCTTCCAAGACATTTTCTCTTTACCATTGCTGCTATAGGACACGTAGCTTATTGTTCCACATTGGCGACATGTTGGAAACAGATGATATCTTGATACAATATAAAAGGTTTTAGTAAAAAGGCCTTTTTACACCAAATTTCCATTTTTTTGAAGTGAACAGACACAACATTTTAAGATGAAACAAAATAAATGCATGGGGTTAAGCGAAGACGTTTGACTGTATTAATTAGTTAAGGTGTAAAATATATTTAATGCACATAAAGTAAAGGGTCCATAAAGTCCATAAAGGGTGGGGTAATTTTAGTCTACATACAATGCATATTAAATATTTGGTGCATTTGGTATTATATAATTTTGTTTCTGTTAGTCGCATTGCACTTGGTGCGAACAGTCCATCACAGCTTTGTTATTAAGTGAAAATGGATCTTTTCTTTTTAATTCACTTCTTTCAGATCATTTATTGCAGAAAGGCCTTAATCAGCACTACACTGAAAAAAAACACACTGCTTTAGTCTCCCATAATGCAGATATATAAAACATTAAAATACCAGTTAAACCCCAATCATAAAATATGCATCAAATATATAATACATAATTTAGAGCCACCTCACTTAAACATTGCTGTTTCATTGTGCATCTATTTTTCTGTTGGTTGCGCAGTGAAGATGTTAAATAAGAAAGCACTTTCAAACCAAACAGCTTTATGCTGGTCAAAGTAGCAAATACTATGTTGCGACTATGTTGCGATTCCTATTGAAATGACTGAATTTGGTCGGTGAAAAATTGCAATGGTAAACAATGGTAAATGTGACCATAACTTTACAAGAACAACATACTTTCAAATGAGTTAAAGTAACATTTATATACAGTATAGTCAATATAGTCATATTCTATGGAACACAAAATGAGATGTTTAGCAGAATGTTTATGCTGCTCTTTGGCATACGACAAAAGTACAAAAAAGATAAATATCTTAAAATTGGTCCACCCAACTTGTGTGCTATACTAAGTATTTTAAAATCATATAATAGGCTGAAATTTAAGCTCGTATTTAGTGAAAATCTTGCTCGACTCCCATTGTCACGAAAGAAAGAAAGAAAGCTTAATGCAGGGCTGTCCAAACTCGGTCCTGGAGGGCCGGTGTCCTGCAGAGTTTAGCTCCAACCCTAATTAAACACACCTGAACCAGCTAATCAAACTCTTACTAGGCATAGAAACTTCCAGTCAGTCAGGTTGAGGCAAGTTGGAGCTAAACTCTGCAGGACACCGGCCCTCAAGGACCGAGTTTGGACAGCCCTGGCCTATACTTACATTTTAGCTATTCGGCTTCCCATGTTTTAAATATGAAATTATTGTGATCAAGAAGAGAGACAACCTTTATGTCAAGCGTTATGGAAATGGGATGCAACAGTACGCGCTTTTTTTCCGCTAGCGAACTGTTCGTTTTACAGTATATTGCAATCTGCTCTACTTCGAAGTGTACGGACTCGTCCAAAGAGTAGCAGTGTTTTGCTCTCACTAGATCGCTGTGTGTGCACAGAAATGATGAATTATTTGTCTTCAACCATATCGCAACTTGAAACATGAGTTTAGAATGTGAATGTTCTCAAATATGATACTGACATCCCTTTCTCAGATCCACGATTCCCCCCTACAGTCCAGTGGTGGTCTCGTCCATTGACAGCGGAGCAGAGCTGTGTGTGTGGTGTCAGGTCTCTCGCTCAATGATGAGGTTTCAAGTGCGCCTTTGAGATGTTGGGAGTCTGTAGAATATTCTGCAATTTGTAACTTTTTCGCTTCGCTTTTATTACAACAACATTCCAACTTTTAGTCTACAAGATCGACCGGTACGTGTAAACATACCTTATTTAGTTTTTTGTTTGTATATGTAAGCTTCTGTTAGTTTTTTCATGCAGCGAAAATGTTGAAAGTTTTGTGAGGACACTCCTTCTTCAGGACCCGACGGACCAAGGCTACAGCTGACAAATTGGGGGACATATCAGCTCTGTCATTTTCTTAGAGGTAAGATGATGTCTGTTTTAAGCCTCTAATATATTTTTTTCAACAACATATGCCGCTGTTTGTAACCCATCATTTGCATGATAGCGGTCCACGAGAATCAATACACAGCTCTTTATGGCACCTAAAAGAATGAAGTTTAGGCTAAATACTAGTTTTTTTTAGCAATCTGCGATGGTTTTGGCAATGGTGCGTAAGGTTATTTTTGTATTTCTAGGTTGGAGAAATGTATTTTAATTAAATATTTTACTCATTTATTTATTTTTTAGTTTATGGCAAGGTCGCCATAAAAATCCATGAATGTAAGCAGGGGCTGTTTTTAATGCCCAGGAAAACTGACCTTATGATGTTAAATGACTCTATTTAATCCTTCGCATTAATTTGATATGTTAAATCACTTGATTTCCTCGATTATCCACCGAAGAAATTGACTTATATGTGAATACATTAAGTTACTTACTATATATAACTGAGTGTATAATTATAGTTACACTGCTTGTGATAGTTCCCATATATTAATATTTGCAGTCCAGCTTTTCAATGGTAGTCTGTAGATTGTCTGATAACAATAGGTTATTCTTCCAATTCACTTGCCATTTGTATTCTTAATTTCCCCTGTATTATGATCGCCTTGTGGGTCACAGCTTGATCTACACAGCAGGAGTAGGAGGTCGATTTCCCACTTTTCCAATCAAGTCTCTCCATGATGCCTTGCAATCATCTCAGTGGCATACCTGCCAGCCTGCCGTCAGTGTCAGAACAATTCGGAACCGCTGTCAACATTTCCATTTCCATCTCATCTAGTTCTAGTCTAAATCTGGTAAATACCAGCGAAATGTGTAAAACTGTTTTGGGGAAATTCATCCTGAATGGGAAATGTATTGGATGACCTCTCGACATCATTACATTTAGCGACAAGCTATTTTGGGGAAAAATACCCTGAATTCTCAAACGAGGGTACAAGCGGATTGTTTGTTTTCCTGTGATTTTACGGTCCACCAGAGCAGCAGAAAAGCTGGGTTTTCTGTTCTACTGATCTTTTGACACGTGGCTGTCAGGGTGCATTTTTGTTAGGCCACATTGGGGAATAGAAGGCTTAATGAGCCTCACACCAACACACACGCAGTTAATTGAGTTGATGTTTTATGCATGATGGGTCAAAGATGAATACTGTACAACTACATGCTGAATTGCACTGATGTGTACAAAGTGTGTCCCTCACTTTCCAGGTAACGTCTCTCTGGCTATTTGATCTGTGCACATGGCAACCTGGCTCATATTTTTGTTTGATTTGAATGGAGTGTAATGAAAGCTGTCATCTGGAAATAAATTAAGGGCAATAGTTGTACTGTATAGCTTTTCGCACTGGTCTGTGAAAAAATACGTCACGTGAGTGTGTGGAATCTGGTGGCGAGACACAACATTCACGTTTGCCAGAGTGGCAGCCTTGTAATGAGGGCTTCTCTAATGAGAGGAAGGAGGGTAACAAAGACAAGTTTGTGCAACCAAGGCTACTGGAGTGAAACTGGAAACTAGGTCTTGTGTGGAAATCATAGAGGAATGTTTAGTCATTAGATGCAATATAAGTGCTGTGACTTATTGTGACAGAATATTTGCTTTAGAGACATGGCAGGCAAGGGTAAAATATTTGGTGAGAAGAAAGTGCAATAGGGGTCAGTGTAATAGAAAATGGCATTTAGGATAAACAGAGAAAATATGTTAAACTAATAAATGCAAATTTATTCTTCTGGACAGTCAGTTTAAGTAAATGAAATAACATTGAAATACTCACAAGCTTGGCTGAACTGTATTGGCTTTTTTCCATACATTGATTGACATTTCCAAACCTCTTTTCACCCTTAAAGGGATAGTTCACCCAAAAATAAAATTGCTGTCATGATTTCACTCTCCCTCTCAGGGCGTTCCAAACCTGTATAACTTTCCTTCCTCCGTGGAAAAATTGTACTGAAGAATGTAC
>NW_015656164.1:112073-114156 GCF_001515625.1 Sinocyclocheilus rhinocerous
GCCGGTGTCCTGCAGAGTTTAGCTCCAACCCTAATTAAACACACCTGAACCAGCTAATCAAACTCTTACTAGGCATAGAAACTTGAGGCAAGTTGGAGCTAAACTCTGCAGGACAACCGGCCCTCAAGGACCGAGTTTGGACAGCCCTGGCTTAATGGAATCATTACGGATTGACTTTCATATACAATCAGGAGTCACATTTCTTAACGTCCTAATTCCTTACATCACTGAGGGAAAGCTAGCATAGTCAAAGAGCACAGACTCTCTAAAATACGGCTTTAGAGTAAAGGTCCGGCAGCCTTCATTAACAATTTATAACGTCTCTCTGACTTCAGCATTTAAAAAAGCCCAACAATCTGAAACGTATTCATCATGAAGCTAAAAATAAAATCAAGGGATGGCAAATCGCACTACAAAGTTCGTGACTAGGTCATGTTGGTAGTTTCTAAAGCTCAGACAATGTATTTAAAATATTTAAATAAAACAAGATAACACAAATTAAATGTCAGATATAAATGGAATTACAGCATTGGCCTAGATTCTTTTAAAGTGGAAATCAAACCACACTGGAGAAAGTGGAAAGTACTGGGCGTCAAGGACCAGGTCAAAGTAACACCAACCCTTGCAGGTCAGCCTTCTCAAATGCACATTACTATTGAAACACACACATACATTGAAATGAACCATTACGATTCTCACAGAAAACTGCAGAAGAATTTCAATAAAAAATTTAAAAATGCAATACAGTGAAATGGGAACTGGCCAGTGTTTGTAGTATTTTTCTCATTTATTTTCTTCTTAAGCATTTAAACTGGTTTAGCTCTGGGTATCGATAGCGCTATCATTAAGGACTTCCCCCGTTTGATGTGTGTGTGAGCGTATCCTTTTTCACTCTCTAAACCTAACAGGATGTTTAGACATGAACTCCGAGCCTGGAGTCCGCTTAAGTTAATTAGCAGGCATTGTTAATGAGCACTCTGAGCCGGCAGTTAGCCGTTCTGCTAGTATTTGATGAAACCGTCCAGGGCAGGCTTATAATGACTTACTGCTATTAGCGCTGTACAGAGCAGACAACCAATTAAACATCATGTTCAAAGACTTTCACCATATTAGTACCGATATCACAATGGAAAGTAAATCTCATGAGAAACAAAATTTTATAAACATCTGATGAATGATGCTGCAACGATTCATGGAGCAGCGCTGTGGCCAAACAGCACAACAATGAAGGTCCGCCTTCTGAGGGCCAGTGTGTGTTGTGATTGATTAGCTGGGCCAGTGTGTGTTGTGATTGGTTAGCTGGGCCAGTGTGTGTTGTGATTGGCAGCACTCGGCGCCTGGTCGGGAAATGTCATGCCCCTTATCATAGCCGCCTGCTAGCTTCAGTGTAAATATTGCGTCAAAACCAAATAAATTTGAGCGCGATTTAAACCCGGATAATTGTAACCACTCTAAGTTTGTCAGCCTTGGGAAAGCTAGCTTGTTTCCGACATAGTGATAACACTTGTTGCCTTCTGTAGTGCAGCTCAACCAGGTCTCGTCCCATTCGTCGATATTTGTGATATCACAAATCCCAGAAAATATGCGTTGTAGTCCAAACGAGTCGTTCGTTGTAGTTTTTGAAAAGTGATTTCTGTTAAATAAAATATCTCCTTTTGAAGTGGACTTTGAGCTTTGTAACTTTGCAGATCTTTTTTATGCTCAAACAGCAACATTACAGACTAACTAAAGTCAAAAGTGAAAAAGCATGATAGGACCCCTTTAAAAAAGGTAATAGCAACTTTTTATCTCACAGTTCTGACTGTTTTTATCGCAATTGCAAGTTTACATTTTGCAGTTATGACTAATTTCTTAGAATTGTGCGATATAAACTCGCAACTGCAAGAAAAATAAAACTGAATTGCGAGATTTTAACTCGCAATTCTGACTTTATAACTCGCAATTGAGAATTTATATCACAATTCTGAGAAAAAAAGTCAATATGGAAATTTTGGCCGATGGCTGATTATATTTTAAAATCGATAACCAATATATTGGACAACCAAAATACTAATTTCAGTGTGGTCTTGAAGAACTAAATTAG
>NW_015656164.1:114166-121296 GCF_001515625.1 Sinocyclocheilus rhinocerous
TTTATGATATACCCCCTTTTAAAACTAAAGACTACATGAAATGGTCTGATGAGAACTTTAATTACATTGAAACACGTTCTCTGCAAACGCTTCGACTAGGGAGCAATTCTGCAAGTCGAGAGCTCCATTTGGCTGCTTTCGTAACGGCTGCACTAAACCAGTATTTACTGATGGGGAACGTCGACCACCTGTGGCGTGGAGTCTCACAGAGCAGAGAATAATTGCAGAACACTGCCACCTCAGCCTATAACAAAAACACTCGTTTATTATCACCATAACCGTCTAATAACACCCCACAGCATCCAGATTTCTTATTTTTAAGCACTACAGGGAAAAAGCAAAGCTAATATTCTGTACTTCCACGACTGCATGTGTCCACGAGTCACCGCAAAGCTTGTGAGAAGGTGACATGTTCTTGCAGCTTTGACAGGCCTGTAAACAATTTATTCACCCATTTTCTTTCTGGCAGAAGCCCTGCCTGCTGTTCTTCCTCAATATTTTCCATAAAACATCTTTAACTAATGCTTCAAATCAATTCATCACCTCTATTTCATGATGTGCTGTTATCATATTTGGTCTACCATGGATATAAATGTCCAAAATTGTACCACTGGCTCAGTCTTGCTCTTTGATGTTGAATAAGGGGAATAGGATAAGGTTCATTACTGGCATTGATGGTTCCATGAAGAACCTTTAATATCTATGGAACCCTTCCATTAAAAAAATGTTCTTTATGGTGGAAAAAGGTTCTTTACACTAAGAAAAAATGGTTCTTTTAAGAACTGTTTACTGAAAGGTTCTTTGAGGAACCAAAACTTGTCATTCTATGGCATCACTGCGAAAACCCTTTATTTCGAGGAGTTTAGATACACATTGAAAGCGAAAGAACACTTACACGGACACTGGCCATCACACCTCAAAGGATGGTCATCTCGATACAGTTTCAGACGAGTGAGAATGGCTCTGTCGTTCCTGCCAGAGCCGGTCAGATGGGCGCAAATACACACATGCAAATGCATGACGGAGCAACAGGGATGTGGTGCTTTGTGTTGATATGTCCTTGGTGAGACAGATGCCAATGTGATAAATGAGACATGGGATGAACTTTAAAGGAACACTCCACTATTTTTGAAAATAAGCACATTTTCCAACTCCCCTAGAGTTAAACAGTTGAGTTTTACCGTTTTCGAATCCATTCAGCCGATCTCCGGGTCTGGCACTTTTAGCTGTAGCTTAGCATAGATCATTGAATCTGATTAGACCGTTAGCATCTCGCTCAAAAATGACCAAAGAGTTTCTATATTTTTCCTATTTAAAACTGCAGCAGGCGCAATGATATTACGCAGCGCCTGAAAATAGGCTATAGGGGAATAGTATTTTAAAGGAACACTCCCCTATTTTTGAAAATAGGCTCATTTTCCAGCTCCCCTAGAGTTAAACAGTTGAGTTTTACCGTTTTCAAATCCATTCAGCCGATCTCCGGGTCTGGTGGTAGCACTTTTAGCTGTAGCTTAGCATTGATCATTGAATCTGATTAGACCGTTAGCATCTCGCTCAAAAATGACCAAAGAGTTTCTATATTTTTCCTATTTAAAACTTGACTCTTCTGTAGTTACATCGTGTACTAAGACCGACGGAAAATGAAAAGTTGCGATTTTCTAGGCCGATATGGCTAGGAACTATACTCTCATTCCGGCGTAATAATCAAGGAACTTTGCTGCCGTACCATGGGTGCAGCAGGCGCAATGATATTACACAGCGCCTGAAAATAGGTTAACTTCCGTCAACATAACCAACGTGACCACCTGCTTGCACAGGGAGCGTGCTGGGGACTATTTTCAGGCGCTGCGTAATATCATTGCGCCTACTGCACCCATGGTACGGCAGCAAAGTTCCTTGATTATTACTATTATATGTCATGAGGTGACATTTTTAATTTAACAATTAAAGGGATAGTTCAGCCAAAAATGAAAATTGTGTCATTAATTACTCACCCTCATGTCGTTCTAAACCCGTAAGACCTTCGTCTTGTCATTCTATGGCATCACTGCGAAAACCCTTTATTTCGAAGAGTTTAGATACACATTGAAAGCGAAAGAACACTTACACGGACACTGGCCATCACACCTCAAAGGATGGTCATCTCGATACAGTTTCAGACGAGTGAGAATGGCTCTGTCGTTCCTGCCAGAGCCGGTCAGATGGGCGCAAATACACACATGCAAATGCATGACGGAGCAACAGGGATGTGGTGCTTTGTGTTGATATGTCCTTGGTGAGACAGATGCCAATGTGATAAATGAGACATGGGATGAACTTTAAAGGAACACTCCACTATTTTTGAAAATAAGCACATTTTCCAACTCCCCTAGAGTTAAACAGTTGAGTTTTACCGTTTTCGAATCCATTCAGCCGATCTCCGGGTCTGGCGGTAGCACTTTTAGCTGTAGCTTAGCATAGATCATTGAATCTGATTATGAGAGCTCTCTGACCCTCCCATAGACAGCAATGTAATGAACATGATCAAGGTCCAGAAACATAGCAAGGAGATCAGTAAAATAATCCATGTGACATCAGGGGTTCAACCGTAATTTTACGAAGCTACGAGAATACTTTTTGTGTGCAAAGAAAACAGAAATAACGACTTTATTCAACAATTCGTCTCCTCCGCATCACCGTAGCGCCATTTTGGAGAGTATCCACTGAACGTAAACATCGTATGCTGTTCTGTGTCAGCTGCGTCACGAGGATACATTGTTTTTGTTCAAATCAAAGTGTAATCAATGTAGAAAACATCCAAAATGGCGATAGGGTGACGCGGATGAGACAAATTATTCAATAAAGTCGTTATTTCTGTTTTCTTTGCGAACAAAAAGCAATCTTTGTAAAATTACGGTTGAGAACGACATGAGGGTCAGTAATTAATGACAGAATTTTCATTTTGGGTGAACTATCCCTTTAAAATAAAAACGTATGTATTGTATATGTATTTATTGTATATTATATACATTAAAATATTGTACAGCTTCAGACAAATTGGAATATAGTGCAGACATGTACTAGTATGTCATCTAATATTATTATAATCATTTTATTTATTTAAAACAGGAAAACAGGAGCATGAACATTCTCCTAAAGTTCTCTTTTGTGTTCAACAATGGAAGCCATATGGATTCGACTTTCTTTGTCATCATGTTTTCATTCTTAGGTGAACTATTGTTTTAATAATCGCACAAATCCGCAAAGAAAAATCCCATCTTCAGGCTTTCTGTAGGATGTATCAAATGTCAGAGGCACATTATTGAGAAAATCCTGAATAGATTGCTTGTCCCTGTTTTACACTCTCCTTCTGATTCTCTCATCTTTCTTTTCTTCTCTTAAGATGTCTCAATCCAGACCAGCGGTCACACAGCAGCCTCTTGCTCCTGACATATGGACCACTCGTGCATTTCCACAATAATCTCTGCGGCTAAGATGACAAACACTTTTCACTGCAAGAAGCCATACAACTTCACAGTCTCACAATAATATTTCTTCTTACAAAACAGAAATTCACCAGACTTTTCCTGAAAACACTGCCCACGCACTGTGTATCACCAAGGGAACGAAAACAATGCTGATAATTCAGTGAAAGACAATGATGTTTACAACTTCTGGTTGGAAAATCATGTTAGTAAATGCCACATCAATCTTTCCTTATTTCCTGTGTAAAGCAATAATGAATGAGAATTATGTAGACTAAATGACAAAATATGAACCCCTCCCTCTGCCTGGAATGCTAAAATGGTATTCTGACTGAATGTGATCTGTAATGATGCATTTTGGGAATGACAGGACAGCATGGCACTGACTTGAGAATTTAAATAAGGCGAGGTGGAAAAAAAAAATGTCTTCAATAAAGAAAATCAAACCCGCAGTTTGTCTTTTTCAATATGTACATGCACAAGTCATTAACGACTTTTGCATTGATATGAAAGGCCAGACTTTGATACCTGAAGACAAATTAAATAAGAACAACAAAAAGTGCAGCTAACAAGCTGTTTTCTTAGTCCAGCGCTCATTTTTAACTAGTGCTGCACAATATTAGAAAATAATATAGCAAAAATTAGTTTTCTGTGATATAAAGTGTGAACTCTTTTACTCAAGTTCTCAATAGGCCATATCAGGGTTATTATAGTTAACTCAAACTAAAACCATGAAGGGAAAAATAAATCTGATATTTGAAACAAACGTGGACAACAAATGTTTAATAAATAAATAAAATAACATAAAAGTAAGAAAGCAACATTGCTCACTTTAATTTAGATGAACTTGATTTATTAAAATAAACTAAAAATATATTTAAACGTTTATTTAAAAAATAATATTACAGGCATTAATATGCATTAATATTAAGGCATATAAAAAACGGCTAAGACTGGCAAAAGCACACAACAAAATTACTAAACTTGATATATATTTAAAAAATAATATTACAGGCATTAATATGCATTAATATTAAGGCATATAAAAAACGGCTAAGACTGGCAAAAGCACACAACAAAATTACTAAACTTGAACTAAAATTAAAATGAAAACTGACAATATAACATTTAAAATATGAATAAATATACTAATAGTATCTCAATGATAATAAAATAACACAGGGCCACATTCTCACTATTTTGACCCATTCAATATGGTAATAATAATAATAATAATAATAATACTATACTGTAAAATAGAAAAACAGAGTATTAAAATTATAGTACAACAGTAAAACCAATATTTCCCAGTCAATTTCGATTTTCAGTGTCACACTGTAAAGATCTGGTTAAAACCCCCACTCTTAATAACTTTAAATATCAAATAACATAAATGAATAAGCATAATTAATGGATGAATGAATAATGAATAGACAGATGAACCAAAGAATTAACTAATTAATTAATGAAAGAACAATATGGTGCCAACATATAGAATAAATGAGCAGATACAGCTATCTAAACTAAAAAAAAAAAAAAAGAATAATAATTTCTAAATATCTATTTTACACATTCAAATTTTTTCTTGGCTGGTAAAAACACTGGAAGCCAGTGGCAAAACTAGGTCATCACTCCCATCATAATCAATGAAGCTGTCCACACTGCTACACTTGTAGTGTAGACAACATCATTGATTCAAACAGCACTGATCTAGTTTTGTCACATTGCAATGCATCACTTGCTTTCACTGCAACACTTCTGCATGCATTTGAGTAGAAATAATGTGAAAGGCGCTGAAACTATCCTGAAGGAATCCTGAATGTGAGTCAATGCACACACCTCATACGACGGCTGAAGTTACAGCACTGCTCAAGTCAAAGCTTTGATGTCTGACTCAATACTTGTCAGTTTGAGACCGTTAGAGGCTCAACACCAATAGCCTACCTTTTTTTTTTATAGATAAAAAAACATGTTTTTTTTTCTTCTTTTCAAAGTATATTTTATATTTCTTTTTTTTTCTCAGATTGTTTTAATCTATTTTTATTTATTTATTTACTTCTTCTGATTTATACTACCAGTCAGATGTTTCGAATAAAAATTAAAGTCTAAAGCTTTATGCAAATTTCGTTTTTTTTTTTTTTTTAGTTTTTTAAACTCACAAATAATGCTATTATTTATTTTAAAAATACAGTAAAAGCAATAATGTGAAATATCATTACAATTTAAAATAACTGTTTTCTACTGCAATATATTGTATATATTTTATATTTCTTTTTTTTTCTCAGATTTTTTTAATCTATTTTTATTTATTTATTTACTTCTTCTGATTTATACTACCAGTCAGATGTTTCGAATAAAAATTAAAGTCTAAAGCTTTATGCAAATTTCGTTTTTTTTTTTTTTTTTAGTCTTTTAAACTCACAAATAATGCTATTATTTATTTTAAAAATACAGTAAAAGCAATAATGTGAAATATCATTACAATTTAAAATAACTGTTTTCTACTGCAATATATTGTAAAATGTAATTTATTCAGGTGATCCAAGGCTGTATTTTCAGCATCAATACTCCAGTCTTCAGTGTCACATGATCCTTCAGAAATCAGTCTAATACGCTGATTTGATGCTCAAGAAACATTTATTATTATCAATGCTGAAAACACTTTTCGCTACTTAATATTTTTGTGGAAAATGTAATGCGCCACCAAACAAAACAAAACAAAACAAAGCAAAGCAAAACAAAAAACAAAGCAAAGCAAAGCAAAGCAAAGCAAAGCAAAACAAAACAAAACAAAAAGCAAAACAAAGCAAAGCAAAGCAAAGCAAAGCAAAGCAAAGCAAAGCAAAGCAAAGCAAAGCAAAGCAAAGCAAAGCAAAGCAAAGCAAAGCAAAGCAAAGCAAAGCAAAGCAAAGCAAAGCAAAGCAAAGCAAAGCAAAGCAAAGCAAAGCAAAGCAAAGCAAAGCAAAGCAAAGCAAAGCAAAGCAAAGCAAAGCAAAGCAAAGCAAAGCAAAACAAAACAAAACAAAAAGCAAAGCAAAACACAAAGCAAAGCAAAGCAAAGCAAAACAAAACACAAAACAAAGCAAATCAAAGCAAAGCAAAGCAAAACAAAACAAAACAAAACAAAACAAAGCAAAACAAAACAAAACACAAAACAAAGCAAAGCAAAGCAAAACAAAACACACAAAACAAAACAAAAATGTGTTCAGCAATGTCATGTTAAATTAATCAAAAATAATAGTAAAAACATTTATAATGTTGCAAAGGTTTTTTGATTAAAATAAATGCTGTTCTTTTGAACTTTCTATTTTTCAATGGGTCCTAAAATATGTGTAATGGTTTCCACAAAAGTATTAAGAAGCAAAAACAGTTTAGCATTAATAATAAGAACCATTATTAGTAACTGAGCAATAATCGGCATATTATGATTTTTAAAGGATCATGTGACATATATATATATATATATATATATATAGAATGACTGTTCACTACTGTATGTCTGATTTGAGCCGATCCTTACGTATTCTGTTCTGCAGAGTGGATGAAGATCTTTTTCACATGTAGCAGGAAAAAAAGTTTTAGGTTCAGTTAAACTCTCGCAGATTATGTAAGTGGGGAAAGAAGGCTGCATTCTGCGTTGTGAAGCTATGTATGTTTTTTTTTTTT
>NW_015656164.1:122038-126463 GCF_001515625.1 Sinocyclocheilus rhinocerous
TTAGTATTTTTTAATGGGTCACAGACACATATCCTTTCTAATTTAATTAAATTCGAATTTAAAATAATCTTGTCGGTTAACGGTTAACAATCGGTTAACGAGCGTCGGTTGTCGGTTAGGAAAAATAACCGAAATGAACATCTATATATATAGTACATTACATTTTATATAACAAACATTTAATATATAAATGTAAAATGTATATATAAAATTGTATATAACATTCAACGATATGTGTTGTTTTAATGCATTAATTAATAATAAGATGAAGAAAATAATGAATAGTAAATGAAGATGTTCAAATACAGAAGCAGAGCGTGAGGTTGAATGTGAAGCAGGGTGTGTATAAGGAAGGGTCGATGTGGCTGCAGATGTCTCAAAGTCGCACAATCATCCGGCACTCAAGAAGAGTGTTTGCGACAGCAAGAAGAATCAATGCTGATGAATTGTCACTACAGTACAGATCAATCCTGAAAACTGCGTCAAACAAGTTATGAATTAACAACTGCGGCAGTCAAGAATCATGACGTGGCCCAAACCCCCAACTAAACCATCACAGCTACTTTATGACTTGCTGCCAGAGACTTCAGAATGTAATAACGCAAAAGAGTAAGCTAAAACTCCTCACCTCAATTATAGCGATCACAAAATAGTGTAAATAATCACATTTTATTTTAATTAGGAGTTTATTCAAAATAAAAAAAGGCTTTATGGATGACAGGCTTGTTAGCAATGCAAAACTGAATAATGTCGCAATTTTCAACGTCTTGTCTGAAATTAAGCGTGATATACGAGTCCATTTGAAATGTAATCAGTGCTGAAGGATTAGACTGAAACCGTCAACATTAAAAGCTTTCCAGATGAATCAGTCGAGCCCAGCACAACTTCTGAGCTCTGCACCGTCAAACTGATGGGATTGTTTTAAGATCTGAAGCTGCTTTGAATTATGTGCTGGCTTTTGAGGAATTAATGTAAATGATCTTCTGAATGCAGGACTATTAGGACTGACTTTGTGTTGTCACTCAGCGGGCTGTTGGCATCATATCTAATAACATTTTAGGTTATAAATGGTGACAATGTATTTGTAGTTAACAAATTAATTTGCAATTAACTGCCTGAAAATTGTGTGTTAACTCAATTTATCAGTAACAATTTAAGCTATTATTCATCACGTCAAAAAGATCCATACAAAATATATAGATGAATTAATATGAAAGCAGCATAAATTAATGCAAATGTACTAAATGATTAGCATACTAAACATGGCATTTACATAATAGAACTATTATCATAGCACATCAAAAAACAAACAAAAAAAAAACATGAGGTAATCACTGTTTATGTTCAAAAAACATAGATTTACCATGGCAACATATTTAACAACATTGTGTTATCATAGTAAAAAAAACTGTTTATGTTCAAAATGCATGGATTTACCATGGTTCAATGTCTATAAACTGTTTTTATCATGGCAGATCCAAAAAAAAAAAACATGTATAATCACTGTATATGTTCAAAAAGCATGGGTTTACCATGTTACTGTATAAAAACATTGTATTACAATGGTAAAATAAAAAGAAACCATGGTATAATCACTGCATATGTTCAAAAGCATGGGTTTACCATGTTACTGTATAAAAACATTCTATTGCCATGGTAAATTCAAAGCATGGTATAATCACTGTACATGTACCAAAAGCATGGATTTACCATCGTAACATACCCAAAAAGCATTCTTTATCATGGCACATCCAGAAACAAGGCAATACTATGGTTCAAGTCCAAAAAGGATGGTATTACCATGATAGCATGCCAAAACTCTGAGACTAAGTAAAAGAAATACCATGGTACTTTCTGTTAGTGTGATTCATTAGACAGGGAGAACAATCGGCAGTGATTGAATCGGTGGTCAGGAGGTTATCAGCACGTCCTGCTCGGGGTGTTGAAAAGACAGTGAGAGTGAAATGTTCCCCTCCTCCTCACAGTCCATTCCTTCCCCTAAAGCTGCTAAAGCCAATTACACTGTGTCACAATCTAATTAGTACAGCACTGCAAGCTGTATCTGATGCCTTTTAGCCAACAATAATGGAAGGAAATTATCTAAATTGATTTTTTCTTCCACAAGAAATTGGGGAGGCGTATGTATGTGTTATCAGAACAAATGCATCACACTGACGCTGCAGCTCACTGTTGTTTTATGCCAGTCAAACTCCACAGCTCTCCAAGAGAACCTTCACAATTGAGTTTAAAGAGATGCTACACCTAAAAAAAATAGTGATTCATCATTTACATGCTGTTTTAAAGCCATCATTTGCTAATTAATTAGCAAACGTTAGCAAAATGGCTAATAAAAGTTTTCAACTGCTTTTACCAAGGTGGTTTAAATATTATTTTTGCCACTTTTTAAAAGCAAATTACAAGATAATAGGAATTATTGATGGTAACATTGATCGCCTAAACCAGCATCATAGCTAACTGTATAGTAGCATGTTTGCTAACCGCTAATGCAGACCTCCATTTTAAAATCAGAGTCATCTGAATCTTTAAAAAAATCTTTATTGACATTATATTTACCAGATAATAGTAACCAATGTAAGGGCAGAAACTATCAGCTAAGAATGGCTAACACATGGCTAATTTTCTCATTACTCACAATATTGTGTCAATATTTCAGGTAAGCGAGTGTGTATAAATGTTAACCGTTTAAATCACGATCAAAAATGATATTGTGCTTTATCATGACTGAACACTGACTAGTGATGCAGCAATTTATTTATTTTTAACATAACTGAAATATTCATTTAACTGTAAAAACTGAAGCCAAAAATACATTTTACGTCTTGCTACTCTAGCATAATTTTTGGTCGCAATGAAATGCGTCCATATTGTTGACATGTTTGACAATGAACAGTTGTAGCTAATATTGTAACGAAAATTAATTATTTTGCCATTTCGAACAAAATTTCAATTGTCGTAATTTCATTGCATTCTGTACAGTGTATCTTACTTTGTTAAAATAAGGTTAATATAGCCATTTGTTTCATTCGATTTCTGACAGTTTTTTTTTTTTTTTCATTTGTCGTAATTTCATTGCATCGCTAATCCTGACATACACATCATATTCTGTACAGTGTATCACACTTTGAAAAACGAAGATAGATATAGTCATTTGCTACTAGTTTTCGGATGATTTTTTCATTTGACGTAATTGCGTTACATCATGAATTTACATAAACATCACATTCTGTACAGTCTATCAGAATTTGTTAAATGAAGATTGATATAGCTTTTTGTTTCATTAAATTTCAGACCATTTTATTCGTTTGCCACAGTATAATCACATTCTGTACAGTAGTGTTAATTTTGTCAGCTATTTTCATTTTAGTCTTAGTCTTAGTCCCGGGCTAAAATGTCCTTGATAGTTTTTATCATATTTAGTCAACCTTATCCTATTTAGTTTTAGTCAAGTTTTAGTCGACTAAAAGTCTCAACATTTTAGTTTACAGTAAGCACAAATCAATAGAATGTGGACGCATATATGGTGTATTTTACCTCTAGTGTATTGATTTATTATAGGCTTTTTATTATATAAATCAACACCAAAGACTTATGCAATCTCTCTGTCTACATCATGGGCGTTGCTAGGCCATTTTTAGGGGGGCCCCCCTAAAATGACTACTCAGCCCCCCTAAAAATTTTGCGATCAGCTCCATAAACTGTACATGAATTCGTGATCGCCTCAGTCCCCTTTAAATTTCATATGAATACAGCGGCAGACTTCGGCTCCTCCCCGTCTTTCAGCGCGTTCTTCAATAAGCTGACCGCGGCGGCACAGAACGAGAAACAGAGGGCAAGGTCTGTGTTTATCGATAGATTGTTATAATATCTGCAACTGTGCAGTTCTTTGTCATAAATACAGTTTACGAAAGATGCGTTTCCTCATCACACTACAGTTGTTTCCTTCAGCAAAAATGAAATCGCATACTTTATGAAACGATCATGTTGCCATTTTCATTTGAAAATGTAACTTTCAATATAATACATATTACAGTGCATGTGCAAAGAGGTTTGCATACTTGAGCTAAAGAAAGAGGGTTGTACTAGAAAAGCAAACAGTAAAATTTTGTGTTTGTAACTACAGTAAAGTGTGTGTGAGATCAGGAAGGCTTATTCAGTACTCAAATGTTATACCTATCTAAGCAATACAGTGGAATACTGCAATAAGTTTAGTAAACCATCCCTATTAGTCAAACATTTTTTTATTTTATATATTTATTATTTATTATTACCCTCATTGGGGGCTGAGCCCCCCTAAAATGAAAATCATAGAATCGCCCCTGGTCTACATTATGAAAACAGCTAAAACAAACGAAAAAAAAAAACAGTGAAATTCCTAGTAATTCCACTAATTCCATAATTGCAATA
>NW_015656164.1:126552-160363 GCF_001515625.1 Sinocyclocheilus rhinocerous
GTATTTATATATTTATTATTATTTTTTATTATTACCCTCATTGGGGGCAGAGCCCCCCTAAAATGAAAATCATAGAATCGCCCCTGGTCTACATTATGAAAACAGCTAAAACAAACGAAAAAAAAAAACAGTGAAATTCCTAGTAATTCCACTAATTCCATAATTGCAATAGTCTATTTCTCTATTAAAAAAGCAGCGATTGAGTAAGTGTATTTATTCAGCGATCACAATCGCAAACAATACAGTCGAGATCTCATGACAGAACACTGACCGGCTTTCATTTAGATCGCTAAACTCCAGCTTGTTTGTTTTTCAGATCATCTGTGGCGGCGCTTCCGCAATGAGGAGCGAGCGTGTGCGCATAAAATGTATGAATTTAACAGCGAAGCTCTGATTCGGGGGATTAGGACTCTTGATATCTGGCAACCGCACTCATGAAAGCTCGCGCAGTAGAGGCGTGTAGACCAGTCTGCAATAACATTTTGTCTCCTTTTTTTGACGAAAATAAAAAGAGGTTTTTGGTAAAGTTATAAATACAGTTTACGAAAGATGCGTTTCCTCATCACACTACAGTTGTTTCCTCCAGCAAAAATGAAACCGCATACTTTATGAAACAATCATGTTGCCATTTTCATTTGAAAATGTAACTTTCAATATAATACATATTACAGTGCATGTGCAAAGAGGTTTGCATACTTGAGCTAAAGAAAGAGGGTTGTACTAGAAAAGCAAACCAGGAAGAAAGAGGGTTATACTAGAAAAGCAGATCAGGAAGGCTTATTCAGTACTCAAATGTTATACCTATCTAAGCAATACAGTGGAATACTGCAATAAGTTTAGTAAACCATCCGTATTAGTCAAAAAAAAAAATGTATTTATATATTTATTATTATTTTTTATTATTACCCTCATTGGGGGCAGAGCCCCCCTAAAATGAAAATCATAGAATCGCCCCTGGTCTACATTATGAAAACAGCTAAAACAAACGAAAAATATTATAACAGTGAAATTCCTAGTAATTCCACTAATTCCATAATTGCAATAGTCTATTTCTCTATTAAAACAACAGCGATTGAGTAAGTGTATTTATTCAGCGATCACAATCGCAAACAATACAGTCGAGATCTCATGACAGAACACTGACCGGCTTTCATTTAGATCGCTAAACTCCAGCTTGTTTGTTTTTCAGATCATCTGCATGTGAGCGCATGCGCATGGTTGCCAGATTGCTTAAAATAAGCAAAACACACCGGGCAGAAAATGTATGAATTTAACAGCGAAGCTCTGATTCGGGGGATTAGGACTCTTGATATCTGGCAACCGCACTCATGAAAGCTCGCGCAGTAGAGGCGTGTAGACCAGTCTGCAATAACATTTTGTCTCCTTTTTTTGACGAAAATAAAAAGAGGTTTTTGGTAAAGTTTTTATCTTTTTGAATACATTTTAGTCTCGTCTTATTTCGTCAAGGAAATTGCATGTTGATATAGTCTTAGTTATCGTTTATTGACCTCATTGTCGTCTCGTCTTACTCTCGTCTTAGTCATGGGAAAAAAAAGCTCGTTAACGAACATTTTTCGTCATAGTCTTCGTTAACGAAATTAACACTACTGTACAGTGCATCACACTTTGATAAAAGATTGATTCAGCCATTCGATTCATTAGCTATCATTTTTTTTGCCATCATTTTGTTGTATCATTAATCCCGACATACACATCACATTCAGTACAGTCTATCAAACTTTGTTAAAAGAAAATCAATATTGCCATTTGGTTCATTATCTTCTCAAATAACAAACATCCTAACAAACATCCTAAGTAACTAACTAAACCACAAGTGTTGTCTAAGGAAAACCTTTTTGGCTTTGTTTCTTCTGTAGCGCCAGCTGCAGAGAAGAACATGTCTGACACTTCAGTTAATGGAGGGTGACGCCAGCATTAATGCTGCTTTGCTTTGTCCTCTCTTAGCTTTTGTCAGTGGGCTAAAGGAGAAATGGGCTAATTAAAAAGTGGCAAAATGACACAGTTTTGGCTCCACTTCATCAAGCCCCGCATATGAATGAGCCGCTAACGAATGCGTGCTCAATGCAAGACTGTCAAAACAAACACGATCGCCACACAAAGGCTATACTATATGAAATGATGCTAATAATGCTAATGCCTTTTTATCTGTCATGTGCTTTATTTTCAGGCTGAATATTAGATTCAGTTTATGAGTATTTCATTATATTAGTAGCTCAATTCAATAGGACTTCATGCTAAAAAAGTACCATTGTGTCTTTTGGGATACAATACCATGCTAGTATCATGCTAATGCCAAGGGTTCTGGATATATATCACAGTAATATCATGATGTTCTCTGAAGTAACTTGGGCTAACATGCAAGTACGATGGTATATAAACAGGCTAATCATTTAGCATGTTTTTGCATTCCCCTGAGCTCCTTATGAATTGTATTTGTACAGAATGTGAACATGCGCTAGACAGACATATTTGACTGTTGTTACTCGTACATTACTATGGAAGCTTGTTTCTGCCACAGGATAACAAGTATGTAATTATGACTTTTTACCTCATAATTCAGACTTTTTTTTTGTTATTCTGAATTTATATATCGCAATTCTGAATTGCAAAGTCAAAAAAAGTAAAAATTGCAAAATGTTAACTATGATAACACAAGATATCATGAGATATAAACTCGGAATTCTAAGAAGAAAAGTCAGAATTTTGAGAAAGTTTTGTTGCTGAAAAAATGGAATTATGATGTGTAAACAGATTTGCGAGAAAAAAAAAATCAGAATCAAATTATATCTCGTAATTCTGAGTTTATATCTCGCATTTACAAGATAAAAAGTCCAAATTACGCAATTACCTTTTCTTTTTTTTTTTTTTTATCTCACGGGCTTCTATACATGCGTTCATGGCATCTACTTTGAAAATAAAAATATATATTTGTTGCTTTTAGTTTTGAAATATAAAACACAGAAACTACCGTTTAGGCTAACGACATTTGACGAAGTATGTTAAAATCAGATATCAATATTGCATAATTCTTCTTCCTCACAATAGTGCATCAATATTTCTATGAACATTTACATAATCAGTCACAATCTAATTTTTATTTTTTTTTTTTACCGAAACAAAAAAACTAAAATAAAGTTTCGGTAAATTAATTTCGGTAACTGGTAATTGAACTTGGTATACTGTTCAGGGTGTCGCGTTCACAGGTGGTAAAATTCTTTGGTAACGAGATGCCTTGCGATATTTTAGCCAAATAAATTTTACATATTGCTACTCTAGCATGATTTTTGGTCATTATAAAGTGCCACACTTCTGACATGTTAGCCTCTTGTAGCTTATCCACATTGTGCGCACAAAACGGACACTGTACGGAAACATGTAATTGGCAAAGCGCTATCTGTTCTATATAAAAAAAAATCTTCTCGAGAACTTGATTATTTCCATGTCAAAGATAGCGTCTCATGTTTATCAATGCAAAAAAATGCATTCTTACCCTTACACCATATTTTCTTAAGAAAATGTATTTCCAGTGCTACACGTGACACCAAAAACATCAATATTTACCATGGTTTTATCATCTTATAACGTTACTATGGTACAGCCACAAAACTTTTAGAAAATGGTAGCAGTTTAGCCCTTGTCGAAGAACTTCCACTGACCTCCACCTCTGAACAACACTGCAGCGGTCCATCCCCATTATGCTCTATGGGGGTGGACAGAAGATGATCTCAGAGAAGTAATTCACATTGGGGAGATTATTAAGAAGGGTCTTAATGGAACTTCGGGGGACATTTATCCCAAAGACCAAGGTCGAAACCAGGGTAACACCCCTTACTCTTTAAGTTAAGTGCCCTGGGATGTTTTATGACCTCAAGAGAACAGTTTTAAGTGACATCTAAAGGACAAGATACAATGAGGAGTTCATTAGCGCAATTCTTTTCTATTAACGAGATGGAAATGTCATCATCGACCATAATTTTCTTCGCTTTGTAACTCCAAGATGATGAGCAGAACTGGAGAACAACTCAAACCCATCAGGAGGTCAAATGTTGAAGTCCACTGACTTTCAGTGTATGCACAAAGGACATTTTTCAACAAGTCATATAGGTTTGTTTGTTGGTGAGGCTCAATGTGGTTTGTACACTAAAAGCTATAGGATGGCTGTATCAACCACACCCGGGGAACTTGGCAGAGGTCCCACAAAGCTCTTTGGTTCCTGTGGAGAATCACAGGCAGTCTGGAGGAGTTGACAGGAGATGTGAAAAGCTAATTGGACATGAATTAAGGATCCCAGTTGCTAAGAGAACTGACCTCACTGTAAAGGCTCATATTGAGAGCATCAAGGCTGGACTGTGCCAAAGCTGGCACTGTTATACAAAGGATCTAACATGTGTTTCCCATTTCCCACACAGTCATGCATTTAATGATCACTCCATTATACTGATGTTACATTGAGAGTGTCTAGCAGACAAATCACAATCAAAATGACGGCCACTGTTAATTGTATAACTGAAATATTTGATTATACTAGTCAATCTGATGTCATTCCCTCTCAAAGGAACACTAGATTTGTCTTATTGCTACAGATGCAAGAGTGTAAGAGCATCAGTTAATTTGTTAGCTATAACTGAAGCTCCACAACCAACATTATAGCAAAATATCATAATAGATATTAAAAGAGAGGCTCTAAATTCTGATTGGACAAACCATGTTCGAAGCATTAAATACATGTTTGTGAGCGTACAATATACTGTATAGTAGCATCCAAATTTGCTAGCCAGCTGTAAACAGCCTAGAGTTAATTCTAGTAGTTATATTAGTTAATAGAAAAAAGTTTATTCTGATAATTGCATCCAGATTATTAGGTTCTAATTCTTATTATTATTCAAATTATTATAAAATGTTTTTTTTTTTCTTATGAAATGTTTGTTCTGATTATTACATTTTATTCTAGTTACTATTACATTCTGATTATTATTATTGCATTCCAGTAATTATTAAATGTTTATTTTGATTATTACATTTTAATTATAAAATGTTTCTTTGAATTATTTTGATTATTACTCAATTCTGACTATTATGTTTATTTAATATTTACTCTGATTACTACATTCTGAATTTTTTTTAAATGTAAATTTTGATTAATATTATTCAAAGTTTATACCGATTATTATGTATAAATGTACATAATTATGTATTTTATAATCATCAAATTAAGGCAGTGTCTCATAGTAATTTTACCATGTTTTTAGAGTTTAGGTACACCTCGTACACATAATAAAATCACTAATAATGCACAGTCTTATGTGGCTTATTGCTTCATTGAAGAGTATTATGTCAACATCTGAAAAGTGATACAGCCATTAAAAAGTTGTCCTCTGGTATTAGCTGATCTTTAGAGTTGGGACCATGAGGAAATACAAAATATAAAAGTAAAGCTTTTAGTTTGTGAATCAAACACTGCAAATGCTAATGCAACTCAAGCTGCAGAGAACTCCACACTAAATAAACTGCATAATGTTCAGGGACAAGTAACCTTAAGTCATCCCGAATGGTTGCTTTTAATTTCAAGCTTGATTTTCTATGCTTGAAATCAAATTTGTGGACCAAAAAAAAAAAAAACTCCAAACTGCACACTTGCATATCAAAACATGCAAGACATGCATACAAATGAAGTAAATTAGCTCAGTCCACATTTTTAAGTTGAATGTTTCAATAGGATAGAATAAAGTACCATGACAACAGCCCACAGCCCAAGCAAGTGTAGATTTCTGTAGGAAGTCAGGAATAGGGAAGGTGCCAGGTGTCACACCAATTATTTTCTCATTAGCGAATTTGTACCGGATATAATATGCCAAATTTAGCAGCAGTTCAGTTTGCTCCCCATTTACCATCTGATGATAGCAGAGGTGTTTCAGAGGCAATTTTCTACCCTTTAGATTATTAGGTAAAAAAAACATGATATACAATCTAAAACAATTACAAATAACATCTTATTCTTTAGTAACTATTATACATGCAGTTTTTGTGACCTTTTTTGTGATGAGTCTTAAAAAAAACAGTAACAAAACAAAAATCAAAGCAACAAAGCAAGAAATGGGTAAGGAATATTACTTAACAGTCTTTAATTCCAACAAAACAAAACAGAGCAACAACACAAAACAAAAGAAAGCAAAAAAAAAAAAAAAAAAGCAAGGAATGGGAAAGATAAGGAATTTTACTTAACAGTTCTTAATTCCAACAAAACAAAACCATGCAACAAAAAGCAACACAAAAAACAACAACTAAGCAACAAAACAATGCAACTAAAATCAAAAAGCAACAAAACAAAACAAACAATGTAACAAAAACAAAACAAAGCAACAAAACAAAACAATGTAACAAAAACAAAACAAAGCAAAAAAAAAAAAAAATACAACAAAAAAAGAAAAAAAAATTTTTAAAAAAACACACAAAACAAAACAAACAATGTAACAAAAACAAAAAGCAAAAAAAAATAAAAATACAACAAAAAAAGTAAAAAAAATTTTTTTTAAAAAAACACACAGAACAAAACAAAAAGTAAAGCAAAGCAACAAAACAAGGGTTGGGAAAGGCAAGTAATTTTACTTAACAACAGTCCTTAATTCCAAAAATAATTGGCCCAAATAATAATAAAAAAAAATAAAAAAAATAATTGGTAATAAACAATACTTGATATACTGTAAATACATCAAACAAAGATAATATTTTTGGTTATTGTTTTTTTTTTTTTTTAATGAATTAATAACAAATGAAAGACAGTTCAGTGAATGCATCAAAACCCAACAAGCGAGTCATTAATCTGATTCAAAGAGAGTTTTTTTTTTTGACTCGTTCATTAAAATTCCTCATTCATTGGTCACAACTGTTCCCAGACCTAGTTTTCTTGCATAAATCAATCTAAAAGCGAAGTTGCAAGGCCATAAAACAACCCCAATCGAAATGCTATATATCTGAACATATGATATCTACCAACAAACTGGATTATCAAGGAACTGTCTGGCTTTCAAGTCAGAACAAACCATTAGTGAGTCGAGAACAAGTAAAATTAAAACCTACAGACATGCTGCACACTTCTAAACGCTCACAGAAAGCAGTGAGGACAGTTGTTTTTCACCTTAGCTTTTACCTGAGGTGCTGCGGTATATTCAAGTGTGTAAAGGTCATCTTCTCAAGACACAATCTCTCGTGTTCACCTGTAAACAGAAGTGACCTGACAAACTCTATGTCTGTGTCCAGTGCGTGTACAGGCTTAGTGCGACCTTATCAAAAGACCTTATAAGACCTTATAAAACAAGTAGAAGAAGCCTGGTGACATTCAAAGAGAAAGGTCAGGTCTTATCGCAGCATGTGCAGAGAGAAGCTAGGCCATCTTGAGAAGATAAGAGAGCACCACAGCATTCTGGGTAATTGGTGCAGTTGCTGTGGGCAACAGCAGAAAAACTGCAAAGCAGCTCAGTAGGTCCTGAAGACCTGTTAAGATTCATATTACATAATTCACTAACATGTAAAATGAAGGAGGGGTATAACTGACAAAATTAAACACAGAAGAAAATGTTTAAATATTACATGAAATAATAATAATTCAATAAGTATGCAATTAAATGTGTCTATACGAGTACACAAAAGGTGAGAAATGTATGTAAATATATATTTTTTTTAATAAATAAATAATAGCCATGTTAACAAACATGAAAGACAATGTAGTTAGGTACAATAAATTATCCCTAAAAATCAGAACATAAATAGTGCAAACTGTAATTATATATTTAGTTTTGTCTGTTTTCTGTAGAAAAAAAGTATTGATGAATTAGACATGTACTGTAACAATATTCCTGTGTTTATGTCTTTTCCTACATGACAATGTATATTGTATCATAATATTTTATATAGTATATACTGTACTAATATTATATTACACCAGATTGCACATGAGCAATTTACATGATATTCAATCTAAAACAATTACAAATAACACTTTCTTCTTTCATAACTATCATGCAAGGGTGTTTGTGACCTTGTTTATTGAAAGACTACATATATATTTATACTGAAAGACATTTAAAATAAGGTAGCACACTACAAGACTAAATATAATAAATAGTATATAATAACAAGTAGGAATATAATAAATATAATAAATATGGGAAGTGAACCTAAAATAAACAACACAATATTCAATTATATGTAATTACATAATAAAGACAAGTGAATGGACTTGACTTGATAGACAATATAATTATAAACACCTTACTACTCATCATAACTATGAGACATTACTAAATAACTAATAAATAACTAAATTCATTAAACAATTAATTACTGAACCAACCAAAACCAAATCCAAAACAGAACTTAAACGAAGCAAATCTAAACAAAACCACAAAACAAAGCAAAAATAAAAAAGCAAACATCATAGAACAAAAACAAAACAAAAACAACAAAAAGAGCAAACAAAACCAAAAAGCAAAAGGGAAAAAACAACACAAAACAAAGCAAAAAACAAAACAAAAATCAAAAACACAAAGCAAAGAAAAAAACATAATAGAACAAAAACAACAAAAAAGGCGAAACAAAAACAAAACAAAGCAAAAACAAAACAGAACAAAAACATAATAGAACAAAAACAACAAAAAAGGCAAAACAAAAACAAAACAAAGCAAAAACAAAACAGAACAAAAACATAATAGAACAAAAACAACAAAAAAGGCAAAACAAAAACAAAACAAAGCAAAAACAAAACAGAACAAAAACATAATAGAACAAAAAACAAAAACAACAAAAAGAGCAAACAAACCCACAAAGCAAAAGGGAAAAAAACAACACAAAACAAAGCAAAAAACAAAACAAAAATCAAAACCACAAAGCAAAAAAAAAAACATAATAGAACAAAAAGGCAAAACAAAAACAAAACAAAAACATAATAGAACAAAAACAAAAAAGGCAAAACAAAAACAAAACAAAACAGAACAAAAACAAAGATTAAACAAATGTAAATTTAACAAATCTTTTAATGCTAAAAAAGGTGTCCATGTTATTAGTAAAAGTGTATTTTATACTGCATCACACTGCAAACTGTGATGTGTTTAAATGTTGTGAGCTATTCAAATAAAGCAAAAGCCTCATGAGCATCATTTTACAAATAGACTCCACCTTAATTCTCAAATCTAACAGTTAATCTCAAAAGACATCGAACTACTAAATCAGCTGCACATAAAGAATACTGAACAAGAGCAGAGGCAGTCAACCCCTCAAAATGCAACAGTGATATCAAAACAAGAAATCAGTTGCCTTAGAGCGATGGCAATAAAAGCCTGTCCACTGCCCATTTCTACTGACAGCTTCATCAGATTCCAGCTACATGCAGGACTATCCTTTAAATATCCTCAGAAGTGGCCTTGAAGGCCAGTTGTGATCCTAGTTATACGCCTGGTAGATTTAATTATTTCATCACCCCAGACAAATATCAAAGCTGCATATCAAAAAATACATTTCTGAAAGAGACGTCTTTTGAAAGGATATGCAATACTTTTTTTTTTTCTTTCATTTTTTTTTTTTTTAAATACAGATAAGCAAATGCAGACTGTGTCCCAATTTGCGTTCTTACACTATTCACCATGCTTTTCACCAGCAATGAGAAAGCATTTTGCTCATTCTCAGGAAATACTGCCATTTGTTTTGTTTATTTTTAATTTAATTTAATTTAATTTAATTTAATTCATATTTTTCCATCTCAGGCCCAAAGTATGAGAGCTAGTATGAGAACACCAAAAACTCTAAAAAATTGCTAAGTAATTATTTATTATCACTTGTACTAAACATACAGTGCTATATTATATAGTTTCTATATTATTTCAACCCGGTCACAGTAAATATTGAATTTAATTTGAATAAATAACTAAATAAATTCTGTCACACATTTATGTGTATAATTTAAGAAAAATATTAATAAACATTGGCATTTTCCACCAAGTCTAAACAGGTTTTATTTATTTATTTATTTATTTTTTATGGTTTGGTTTGTTTGTTTGGCCATGTTTTTAAAAAGTAGACATTTCTGTTTACCAAGGCTGCATTTATTTTATCATAAATACAGTAAAAACAGTATTGTATTACAATTTATAATAACTCTTTTCTGTTTGAATATATTGAATCTATTATGTTGATTTGCTGCTCAATAATCATTTAATATTATTATCAGTGTTGAAAACAGTTGTGTTGCTTAATATTTGTGTGGAAACCATGATGCATTTTTTTCTGTATTCTTTGATAAATATTTTTTAAAGAACTGCAATTATTTGAAGTTGTAATATTGTGTAACGTTATTAACGTCTTTACGGTCACTTTTGATTTGCGTCCTTGCTGATTAAAAGTATTATGTTCATTTTGCATGGTAGTGTGCATGTTGTTTGTAAATATCTTGAAAAAATTATATAGATTGAAGGACTAATACAACAGTAAGAACAAAATTGCCACAAAGCTACAGCTTATAGTAGAAACACAATTTCAAATGCCACAAAAAAAAAAAATATATACTCCTGAGAGCTGGAGCGATGGTGATGAATTGGATACCCTGTTTGTCCTTTCTTTGCTCTCTCAGAAGTCTCATTTCTTTTAACAGGAGATTTCACCTCCCCACAGGACAGGTTCTGTCCTGAATCCTGTTGCTCTGACCCTCTTCTCGGCCCACAGACACACAACAGGGACGCGGCGGCTGTCAGACTCCCCCTCAGGCAGCAGACCATGCAATTAACTGTCGATTGCTCCTGGAGCTCAGACCAAAGTCACACGGCACTCA
The DNA here is from genome assembly GCF_001515625.1 of Sinocyclocheilus rhinocerous. NCBI lineage: Eukaryota > Metazoa > Chordata > Actinopteri > Cypriniformes > Cyprinidae > Sinocyclocheilus > Sinocyclocheilus rhinocerous. The sequence goes on from NW_015656164.1 coordinate 137,390, forward strand.
TGCCAACACACACAAACCTCCGCCGTGTGCCCATTTCCTCAGAACAAATGTGCTCTTTGAAAAGGAAAACGCCTCTTGAACCAGAAACACAAGTCGAGGAGTCCCACTGACCGCATCCAGACCGAATCAAATAAAACAGAAGCTTGGTTTGTGTGAAACTACAGCGCAGAGCTGGGAGGTGTGGCCGTATATTACCTTAATGCACATTTGCTCAGTCTACGTCAGTAATTCAACCCGGCAACACGCATAAATGTGGAAATCCCATTATATACAGGGGAAAATAATGAAACACAAAGCCATAAACTCACCCTTGTTTATCGGAGTCGACCAGAATGCGCACCAATATCCCTGTAACAGCCACTAGGATGGGGTAGTGATCGACACTCTCCAGGCCTACGAACAAAACAAAACATGCTTTTATTACTGGTTCAGATAATGACTTTTGGCTTTTTACTTTATAATAAAAATAAATCTGTTTTTGTTGTTTTTTGTTGTTGCTGTTTTAGAGTTCATGATATACAGCTACTGTGACTGTAAATAAATAAAAAATAAATATACTATATGTATGTGTGTGTGTGTATATATATATATTCAACCCATGGCAACAGTTTAAAAGCAGCCCAATTTCGTGGGAAAACAACAACAACCCTGCATCCAACACGAGCTGCAGAAGTCAGATTTGACTAATCACGGGTCAAAAGTAAGGAGCGATAACTGACAAGATGTTGGAGGATTTGCTCCACAACAGATCCCGAGCTCATTGACAAATATATTTTATCGTAGGATGTGCTCCCTTTACACAGTGCGCGCGCGATCGCGAAATCGAAAGTGAACTACGACTGAAAGCGCTCATTCAACGGGGATTTAAATACCCCACATATAGCGGCGCCCTGATGCGCGAAAATTATATACAAAATTAGAATGTTTGCGGGAGCGGACACAAAAATCGCGGGAGCAGATGGGAGTATGCGGTAATGGTCAGAAGTTCAGTGAGAGCGGGATCAACAAGCCCCGCGCTATCACGCAGCGGCGCAGTCAGTCAGTGAGTGCCGTAACAGATGACGTCAAATCTTGCGGGATTCCATAAATAAACTACACAGAACCCCACTATTCAACCCGATCTTTATTAATACTACTTATAATACTTATGTCTAAATAATAAACATTTCTGAAAATTAGATGTTTAATTAATATAAATACATATTTATATTTTATATAATATAACAACACAACACAACACAAAATAATTTTCCATTTTTATTTTAGCAAGTTTACAATTATTTTAAATATTTTACAATGGAAAATTATAAAAAGCATTTTCCACTGTTATATATTTCTGAACAAATTTATACACTGGTATGAACAAAAACTGTTTTTGGTTGGTTAAGTTATATATATATATATATATATATATATAAAGTAAAATAAGGGTCTGCATGACGTCATTTTGTTATTTAGTTAGGAAGAAAATTACTCTCCAAAAAAAAGCTTATTTAAAGTGATTTCAGATTTAGATAATTTTCTTTCTGCAAAGCAATTTTCTGAAGCACAGGTCAATGGAGTTCAAGCAGTATTCTTGCTGGAAATAAACGAAGTTTGCCTAATGCTGCTTCGCTTGACTTTTTTCCAAGGACACCATAATGCTTTCATAACAAATATGCTCTGAATTTAACTGACGGACCATCAAATACCCCCAAAAAATTATAAAAAATGAGTATGTCTGGGGAAACTCATCAAGTGGTGAATAAACTAAATCTACTAAAGCCACTTGAGTGGAATTGAAGGTCACAGAATCTGAGACCAAAGAGACCTGGGTCACAATATGTCACCTAATAACAACTTAAAAAAACATTGGAAGTCAGGCTTTTCTGTGTGCCCTTCTTGGAGTGAAGTTCAGGCTAACAACATGACCCAACCTCATTCATTATAAATCTATGGTTCTGCAATGTCAAGGCTGAAAAATTGGCCTGATGACAGTCTCAGTATCCTCCTGAATTGGATTACTTTTTCATACTAACTCGCCGTGTAATCTCTTGACCTATTCTTCTCATATAATTCCCTGAGTGTACAGGATGACTTTCCAAACTTCGGAAAGGGTTTCAGAGGTGATGTCAAGAACGTCGCAAAATGCATATCAAATTACTTTTTATTTGTTCTGGGACTTGAAACAAGGTGCTATAAAAGGAACATGTGAGAAGTCTAATGTTAGGTTACAACAAACCATATTTCAGCTCACGGGGGACGCGATCAAGGACGAAGCAAAATACTTGAGAGTTTTAAATTCAGCACAGCACACCAAGCGTTTCAGAAATATAATTGCATTCAAGTGCATCCTCAAGTGTGTACTAAAGCATGCAGTTCATGTTCAATGCTTCTATTTGCATTCATTTAAGATTATTTTTGCATAAGAAGGAAATTGATGAGAATTACCTGGGAGGCGCAAGTTGACCACCCTGTCAAAGAGGTTTCTTTCTGCCGTGACTCGATTTAACACCTGGTTCAGGAGCTACAGAAAGACAATAAAATACAAATGTCAAACCTGAACTTAGTATTTAAAAAACACACACACACACATAAACCAGAGATGAGAATGTTATCCTAATTAAAGGAAATGTTAACTCAAAGAAACAAGAGGAAAGAAAGACAAAAAAACACATTGCAAACAAACAAACAAACAAACAAAAAAACGCAAAACACAAAACAAGGCAGAAACAACAAAGCAAAACACAAAACAAAAACATAACATTATACTGCAAACAAACAAAACCAAAGCAAAGCCAAGCAAAAACAAAAACACAAAAAAAGGAAAGCAAAGCAAAAACAAAACAAACACAACACAAAAACATATTACAAACAAACAAAACAAAAAATACAAAGCAAAGTAAAACAACAACAAAAAAGCAAGGCAAAAACAAAACAACAAAAACATAGCACTATATTACAAACCACAAAGCAAAGCAAAGCAAAACAAAAACACAAAAAGCAAAACAACAACAAAAAACACAAAAGAAAAACAAAACAAAAACACACAAAGGAAAGCAAAACAAAACAAAAACACACAAAGGAAAGCAAAGCAAAACAAATAACAAAAAAACGTAACATTATTTAACAAACAAAAAAAACTAAACTTTTTGCAAAGCACACTATATTACAAACCTGAACTGCTTGTTTTCTTCTGCAGAACACAAAACAAGATATTTTGAAGAATGTCCATAATAAAAGTCAATGGGGTCCAAAATAACAAAACAATGGACCCCACTGACTTTTTACTGTATGGAGAAAAAAAAATCTTATTTTGTGTTCTACAGAAAAAAAAAAGAAATGTATATAGGTACAACACGAGGGTAAGTATATGAAAAATCATGGGGGGGGGTTCTTTTAACATGAACAGATGCAACCTGCTCCAGTCTGAAAGGGTTTCAGTGAGCAAATCAAACACATCTGGTCATAAATCAGTGATCAGATCGCAATACTTATTCCCTTCGCTCCTTTAGCACGCCACTTGGACTCAGCATCATGCGCTCAAGAATTTAATTCAGAGGTACCAAGCAGTCAGGTGCCAATTAATGCTGTTTACTATAGCGCATCGCATGTAATTGTATTGAAAGATAGGATAAATCCTTCAGGGACAGGAAAAAATGTAAATGGATAAGTATGCATGAGGTGGAGGTTCTGCTCCTCAAGGATGTGTGGAGTCCTGCTGTGCTCACAGGTGTGTTTCAGTTAAAGCCTGATTACAAGCCGCAGGTGAATGGACGCTGCGCTGGGAATAGAGCCCACGTAAGCACTGTGAGAAAAACCCACCAGAAAACACATTTTCAAAGCCTTCTCCTCCATAATTGAGGCCTTGAAAACATGCAGTAGCCTATCCGCTCCTCATTTGCATGGCACTTTCCATGAATAGAGTGCAAAATAGCATCTGAAAATGAAAAAGGAGGTACGTAACCTTCTGAAAATTGATAAATATTAAATGACAATTAACCTCAGGATGCAAGGACAATTAATAAAAGTAATTAATTATTATATACGTTCTATTTTTATATGGTTTGCAATTTTTTTCAACCCTGTTACCAACTTTTGGACATTAATGAATAGTTTAAAACCCTTATTTTTGTGATTTCATTATTTCTTTGCAGTAAGATTAAAATACAGTATATATAAAAAGAAATATCAAAAAAAAAAAAAAATGCTATGTAAAAATGGGTAACAGGGTTGATAAAACTGAACTGTCAAAACAAAACAATATTTTACAAACCTATATCACTTGTCTTTTTACATTTATATGATTTTTATCATATAATTTTTTTTCTGTTAACAACTTTTGGACATGACTAAATACAGATTAAAACCCACATATTTGTGATTTAATAATTTCCGAGCAGTAAGCATTACATATACATCAAAATAAAATAAACAGTATTAAAACTATTTTACATACCTACATCGTTTGTCTTTTTTACATTAAAGGGGTCATATGATGTTGCTAAAAAGAACATTATTTGGTGTATTTGGTGTAATGGCGGAAGCCCCAGCTTAGCGTGAGCTGAGGCCGGGCTAGCGTTAGCAGAGGCGGCGGGGTCGAGAACGGCGCGCCCGGCGGATCCGACGAAAGAGCGGCAACCACATGTGACGACCCCGGGCTGGACTCCGCTTCGTCCACGGTGAAAGTTGATGTATTTCCTCAGCGACCAGCACAGATCAGCTCTAGGCATGACTAAGCGGATATCGTCCTCTTTTGGAAGATCAAACAAAGTAGTTTCGCTTTCACAACGAAGCACACAGCGTCTTCATGAAATGGCGGCAGCGGCAACAATACTACAGTGAGAATAAAAGTTACGCCTTCTTTCTTTGCGTGAACATTTGGGCGGCGTTATGCAAATCTTCCCACATAGTGATGTAGACATGTGGGGGCGTGTTAGAACGAGCCGTTTCAGGTAGGCGTGGCTGACTCTTAACTTTTATAAAGAATATCACTTTGGATTTGAGACTTTAGTCTTTGCAACTTTACAGATCTTCTTTATGCACCAAGAGCTTGTAACACTCCAAAGAGAAAGGAAAAATTGAAATCGCATCATATGACCCCTTTAAGATATTAAATTACAAGATTAAATAAAATTTAGGGTGGGGGTGGGGTGTTTAGGTTGGGGTATGCCAGTGGGGTATGTCAGTCAATAGTTTCTAGCTAATTTTGCACCCAACGTACCCATTTTAGTTATTAATAAAGTTATATTTCCTATAAATGAACGATTAGTCAGTGTCAGGAAAAAAAAAATGCATAAATGAAAAATATGAGATTTGTGCATTTAATGGTTTTAAGTAATGGGAGACTAAGGTGTACCCTATTTGTGGAAAGCACCACATACATCATCCATAAACAAACACTCATTTAAAAAAAAAAAATGCCTATAAAGGTGAAAAGCCTCAAATAGCTTTCATCTTTTTTTTTTTTTCTAATAATGACTGCCTCGCCTCCATCACCCTTGTAAGAACTTTTATGGTTTGACAAAATGACCTAATTTATGGATCAATAAACCCCAACCATTAGCTTTCATCCAATACAGATTCTTTGCACTGCTAAGCTGTGATACTTTATGCTTTAAATTGGCTATATTCTCCAATTTAATAACATTTTGGGGGATTCACAAAGAACGAATTGCGTCCATTGATAGTCTTGTTTTTCACACGATGTCTATTTCTGAAGCACCCAATCCACTAAAAGAATAAATGTAAATCAGGTACAATGCAAAAAATGTCAAAAAAATCCCAACCGTAGCTTTCATTTATTAAACAAACAAAAGCAAATAATAATAACAATGGAACGTAATAAAATAACGCAAGTCTATAGAGGAAGGTTCTGACATATTGTCTGCACAGACAGTAGACTAGTATAGTTCGATGTCTACATAAAATACATTTAATTTTATTCACTTTGCACTGGCAAGTTTTGAAAGTTTTTAGAACAACGTTTTCAGAACACATCCCAGCTGTCAATCACACTCACCTGAGCCAATCGGCGTAGCAACAGCTCGGCGGAGGGGCGGGTCCAGTCCAGGAATATTTCCGGCACTAGAGTGATGGTCATCTCCAGGACCCGCAACAGACTGACAGACAGGTCAAAACAGGTCGCGCACACTTTTAACTGCCGCGTGTCCACGAAATTCCTCTCAGGCCACTCAGCTGCCTGTTGGATCTGACAGGAAAGAAATGAAGACATGAAGAGACCATATTGGAAGCACAGGGAGGTCAAAAAAGATGTTATGAAACTGCCGATACGGGGCTGTATGTCTTGTTGCACGGAATGAGGTAAAATAAGACCCAATGACAGTTAAATTATTCATATTCATATTAGAGTAACAGCAATAGATTGAAGATAAGCCCATGGGCTTTTTTGAATTAGGCAAAGGACCCAGAATACCCCAGCAACCAACCTGCAACCACCCGGAACACCCTAATAACTGTATGGCAACATGCCAAGGACCACTCAGCAATTGCATAGCAAGTAGGGTTGAGCGATATAGCTAAAAAAAATTGTATCACGATACAATTTTTCATATCATTCGGTATCAATAATTATTGACATTTTTTATAACCTCTTTAAACAAACAGCAATAAAAAAGGTTTAAATTTAACCACTGTACGCACTGCACTGTATGCATGTGTGTTAACATAAGCAGCAGCGCCATGCACATGCGTCGTTTACATGAAGTGGAAGCAAGCGCATGTGTCGTGATACTCTCCACATTGGCGGCAAGCCGCTGCAGACAGGACGAGGAGTAGGGCTGAGACAATAAATCGATGCATCACGATTCGTGGATCGATTCTGAGATTTTCCGAATGCATCAAGCCGCTGCAGACGGGACGAGGAGTAAGGGCTGGGACAATAAATCAATGCATCACGATTCGTGGATCGACTCTGAGATTTTCCGAATGCATCGTGATTTTCTCTCGAATCGATTCTGAGCTTAGTTTTTAACAGCAAATGGCGCTCTAGGCTAGTTTTTAACCGCACACTCAAATGCTCACAAAGAAGAGCGCTTTTGCGTTCGGCTGAGTAATGTAAGTGGTTAAATGTACTTTGGCTTTTATGCTTTTATGATGCGAGATTAATGTAAACAGCCCACTCTGTGAACATCCTGGTAATTCGCTTCAACCTTCTTTTGCGTTCAGCTGAGTAATGTAAGTGGTTAAATGTACTTTGGCTTTTATGATGCGAGATTAATGTAAACAGCCCACTGTGAACATCCTTGTAATTTGCTTCAACCTTTTCGAACTTTATGAATGATTATTTTAAGTTTAAATGGTGCGTGTGTAAGGAACTGGAATCGATTCAAGAGAGAATCGCGATGTCTTTGGAAAATCTCAGAATCGATGCTGAATCATTTCTCGATTCACGATGCATCGATTTTTAGTCTCAGCCCTAACGAGGAGGAGAAAAATTGTTGAATAAAGTCGTTATTTTATGTTTTTTGAGCACAAAAAGTATTCTCATAGCTTCGTAAAATTACGGTTGAACCCCTGATGTCACATGGACTATTTTACAGATGTCCTTGCTACGTTTCTGGACCTGGGAACATCACAGTTGTGTTGCTGTCTATGCAGGGATTTCATCAAAAATATCTTAATTTGTGTTCTGAAGATGAACGAAGGTCTTACGGGTTTGGAACGATATGAGGGTGAGAAATTAATGACATAATTTTCATTTTTGGGTGAACTATCCCTTTAAGGAAATTTTTGGCTTGTCTCCTGAGGCCACAGAAGGGCGCAATGAGCAAAATAATGCACCGCATTAAATTGTTTATTCATTGCAATGAAATAACAACTATCTGTAAAAAAAGTGCATGATGTCTGAACTAACATATATAAATTAAATAGAATTGCATACATTGCATTAACAATTATGAACAAAACAGCATCATGTATTTATGAATAGCTTAATAAAAAGGGACGGAGCGCCAATCACACAGATTGCATTTAAAAACATATGAGACGCAGTGGAATGGAATTGGGGATTTTTTTCTATCGTAATCAATGAAGGTGCACCTTCGATAAATACCGATACCGTTTTATCGCCCAGGCCTAACAGCAAAAACATTTTACCATTCAGTTCTTTAGGTATAAAACATTTGTATTTAGTGCACATGTATTCAGAGTCTTGATGCTTAGACATTCTCATCAGTCTTTTCTACATCTACCCTTCATTTCAATTTAGTGCTCACTGAAACTGAGGCCGTAAACACATCACAAACTCCCCTGGAGACCAGTGCCTCCTAATTCGTGGATCATCACAGATGAAAGGCGCTCCTAAGAGCCAGCCAAACCTCCAGGCAAAGTAGCATACGAATCAAAGTCCAATCTGCAATAGGTAGAATTTCAGCGCTTCGGCTCTCCTGAAAGACATTGATTTAAGAGTTGAGGAGAAAGCCTGGTGAGAAAGTGCTTTTACGTCTGAGGTTTAATTCCCCGCCATTATAGACCAGGGAGGTTTTGCTTTCTTCTGTATCTTCCCGAGACTCCAAAGCCTGCGTTTAGTAATGACCCTACAACGGGAGGGGCGCGCGCGCTACTCTTCCCAAAAGGTTGTTTCCATGGTGTCCAAATTATCAAATTAGTGTGCGGCTGAATGAAGTTGTTAACGGGGTGAATTGAGCACAAGGTAAACTAAATTCCAGTGCTTGGAAGGCAGCAAAAGAAAGTAGTGCTGTCAATCGATTAAAACTTTTTAACTAATTAATCACGATTAATCTTACCTAACATTAACGTTTTTAAATATACTTTTATATTGCAATAATTGTATGCAATCTTCAAATAAATGAACAAACAACAAAGTCAGTATATATTTTTTTTATATTTGTTTAGTGTCATCTTTTATGACTGAAGTCGAGTATCACTGATACAATACTGATGTCTCTAGGAAATTGACCATTGATTATAGCCATTCAACATTACAGTAAGCCTATAAATGAGAGCTATCAATTTGAACATTTATTAGACTTAAAAAAATAACAATGTTTAATTTAACTTAAAACAGTCTTCACATAAACCAATTATAATCAATGGTGGTATAATAAATTACTGACATATGGCCTGACAACATCTCATCTGACCGCAGTTCACTGATGTTCTGAAGCTTCTCGTCACCTGTACCATTTCCGCGCTCGTTTGACTAGCGCCTGGCGCTGAGGCGAAGTGGAGTGCGCGTCTGAAAAGTCTCCCGTTTGATGTGCTTGTAAAGACGTTCCGCGTCTAAATAAACACAATTTTTGTCAAGAAAAAAACAGACAGAAGCAGCAGTTTTGAGTGGGGTGGCCAACCCTAGCTTCGCCCCTGTGTTAACAGCGTTAAATATTTTGAACGCCATTAAAGTGGAAAAATTCATCACATGCGTTAACGTGCTAATTTTGACAGCACTAGTTTCAAGTCATGTTAAGTTTCAGGCTTTCGTTATACATAAATGAAATGCAAACTGTGTCTGTATTTGCGCTACGAACGTGAATGATACTTCAAATCATGTGACTTGTTGAAGAAAGGCATATTATCACTTTAATTGTATGATGCTTTCTTAATAGTAATTGCCTAACAACACCCTAGAAACCTTCCAGTAAACCAAAGCAACCACCTAATAACACTCTAACTGGCACTAAACATCTTAGAAACTCTTAAAAAAAAAAAACTCCACCACCAATCAACACACCAACAACCAGTCAGAACACTTTAGCAATGCCTTAGCAACCACCTAGAACACTCAAATAACTGCCTAGCAACACTCTAGAATCACCCTGGGACACCTAGGTGTCTAACACCCAAAAAATGTCTAGCAAATGCTTAAAACACATTCGCAGCACACTAGCATTGTGGCGTTGATGTTTGCATGGGCAAGCACCACTCCCATTTTCTTCAAAAGTGGCAGAAGTCTTGTTATTAGGCACTTCTTATCGATACAAACAAACACATCTAATGAATATTTCAAAGACTAAGTAACTTGAACTATGCAAAGATTCATTTTACACTGAAAATGCAAGATAATGGTTATTCAGTTCAAATATCAAGTGGCAGTCATGATTACATAGTCATAGTGAATAATTTACAGGCTCTGATTGAGTTAGCTACAGTGTTAGAGGGCTGATCAGTGGGGTTGGAGAAAACAACCGGCTACAAATTTAAAGTTTTGGTTAAAAAACAAACAAAAACTTTTACTTTTAACTTTTACTTCAGTGTGTTGAAGCTTCAACTTCTGCCTGATTTTGAGGTGAGACTTTCTGTTTGTCTGGTATGAAGGCAAAAGTTTCTTACCTCCTGTATCATGCCGATGAATTCGGAGAAGGCCCAGTTGAGCTGGTTTAAGACGCTATTGAGGAAACTGGCAGCCATGTCTTTGTCTTGACTAAGGAGTTCAGCCATATGTCTCTGCAGCAGTAGTGATGGACAGGGCTCTGTAGCCAATCAGAGAAAAGCACATTCAGCAAGTCTATGATTTATTTATTTATTTTAAATCATGAGTATAACAAAAATTACAATAGCAAGCTATGGTTAGTCACGTCAAAAAATTATTTAGGTTACGCCTTTCTGTCTCTGAATAAGTTAAATTGTGGACTAGCCAATCTACCCACAATGATCAAACCAACCTTTTCTATAGTTTAGGATTTACAGTGCTCTAAGTCTGATTCTTGGTAAGTTATAAAACCAGACATCACTTACATCATGTGGCAGGCTTTCATCATTGAAGAGGTTTTCATTTGAAATGATTTTCAAATATTAAAAAGGGGGAATCAAGTGCCCATAGGAGAATGAGGTTGAACTGAAAGGAGATTTTAAAGGGATAGTTCACCCAAAAATGAAAATGCTGTCATTAATTACTCACCCTCATGTCGTTCCAAACCCATAACACCTTTCATCTTTGAAACACAAATTAAGATATTTTTGATGAAATCCAAAGCTTTCTGACCCTGCATAAACAGCAACGCAACGGGCATGTTCAAAGCCCAGAAAGGTAGTCAGGACATAGTTAAAATAGTCCATGTGACATCAGTGGTTCAACCGTAATGTTATGAAGCTACTAAAATACTTTTTGTGCGCAAAGAAAACAAAAACAACGACTTTACTCACCAATTTCTTCTCTTCCGTGTCAAGACGCAGCACATGCGTGTTCTATGTCAGAACGCCGGCTCCTGCATTCACGGGCACCATACACATGTGTCGTGGTACTCTCGTGGCCGCGCGTCGAAGACTGACACAGAAAAGAAGAAATTGTTGAGTAAAGTCTGTATTTTTGTTTTCTTTGCGCACAAAAGTATTCTCATGGCTTCATAAAATTAAGGTTGGACCACTGATGTCACATGGACTATTTTAACGATGTCCTTTCTGTGCCTTGAACATGGTAGTTGCGTTGCTGTCTATGGAAGGTGTTTCGAAGATGAACTAAGGTCTTATGGGTTTGGAAGGACATGAGGGTGAGTAATTAATGACAGAATTTTCATTTTTGGGTGAGCTATCTGTTTAAAATTTCTTCTCTTCCGTGTCAAGACGCAGCACATGCGTGTTCTATGTCAGAACGCCGGCTCCTGCATTCACGGGCACCATACACATGTGTCGTGGTACTCTCGTGGCCGCGCGTCGAAGACTGACACAGAAAAGAAGAAATTGTTGAGTAAAGTCTGTATTTTTGTTTTCTTTGCGCACAAAAGTATTCTCATGGCTTCATAAAATTAAGGTTGGACCACTGATGTCACATGGACTATTTTAACGATGTCCTTTCTGTGCCTTGAACATGGTAGTTGCGTTGCTGTCTATGGAAGGTGTTTCGAAGATGAACTAAGGTCTTATGGGTTTGGAAGGACATGAGGGTGAGTAATTAATGACAGAATTTTCATTTTGGGTGAACTATCCCATGAATAACTGGACTGTGAAGGTCTGGACGTGTTAATAAAGGTTCAGGCACAGGCAGGGTCCAGTGGTCTACAGACTCTCCCCTTGAAATCTGGAATTCAAAAGCTGGCAGCATCAGAAAAAAACTGTGCTCGTTATTGGGGCAGTACCCTCAAAGGTACTCATCTGTACCTTATATATGCACCCCTAAATAAGGTACAGATACAAGGTGTACCTGAGGCTTCTACCCAAGGGACAAGGCATTTTAGGTACAAGGTACAATTTTAGCACATTTCTTCTGACAGTGTGACAACCTGGCTTCCCCGGGGGCCACGGCAAAGTGAGTTGGTGCGGCAACTCTACCTCTTGTAGTTTGGGATTCCCTGCCTACTCCTTTCTTGAACCAATTGGGACAATCCCATGCACAGTTGAGACCAGTCTCTTGAGGAGAGGCACGCTCTGCATTTAAAGGAAGCAGTGATATTAACTTCAGCTACACCTCATCACACAGCCGCCTTCTTGGTCGGTCAGCAGCAAAGCGTAGCTGCGTCTCAGAAAACACTCTACTTTAAGTGTCGAGGAATTCCCTTCCCGCTCCCTTCCTGAACCTACGGGAAACCATTGTGCATGCACTGGGGAAAAGATCAGGCTTGAGGGGTTCTTGCTCTGCATTTAAAGGTGGCAGTTACAAGACAATATTAACTTCAGCCACACCTCATCACACGGCCAGCCTCTTGGGTGGCCAGTTGCTACATGTATCTGTGCCTTGGAAAGCGCGTACGGTGACTCTACTTTTGGTGCCATTGGATTGCTATGGGGAAACTATTGTGCATGCACTGGTGAAGGGATTGGTCTCTTGTAGAGAGGTATGCGATGCATTTAAAGGCAGTAGTGACGAGGCACTATAAAGGCATATATCATCACCGCTGCCCAACAGGGATTGTGATTGCACTTTTCTCCGAAGAGAGGCGATTGAAGAGTCAGGGCAGCATTGATGTGAGTAAAGACAGTCGTTCCATCACAATCAGTATTACAAAAGGCCTGTCCATCTAGCCATAATATAACCCTTGGATCCCATAAGAATACCTAAAAACCATGTTTCCAAGAAAAATCCATCTTTTTCATTGATCCCACAACCCTAATTATTCAATAATAAGACAAAATGGCAAATACCAAATGGCAAATACCATGGACGTACGAGAGGGGAAACAATCAGATCTGAACACTGCATGCGAACAGAATGACGACATAAAATAACAAAATAATGAAACAGCAAAACATAGGGCTGATGGGAAACCATCGCACCCGCCCCCTAGCCGTTCTATTACTGCTATCTGACCACGTCTGGAGAACACAGAAAGGGCACTCGCTCTCATTATATGCACACAAAGAGGACACTGGGAAATTTAATACCTTATCTGGAAAAGCACAGTGATCGCAAACACGCTAAAAGCCTTGGAGCACAGTGTTAAAAGCAAGAGCAAACAATGGCAATATAGCTCTAAATAAAGCTAATCATTAGACACTGAGGTGTAGGTCTCTGATAGAGATGCAACCTTTATGTTTAATTAGATGAAGTCTGTGTAAGTGGCAGCTTGGAAAATAAGGGTGGGGGGGCAATAAGCGAGGAATAAACATAGAATGAAAAGCCATAAGAGAGACCAAGTAGCAGGCAGCTATGGCACGATGCACATGTTTCAGAACTCCAGGCGTTGAGAGGCAAGCAATCACTCTGTTACTGCAGAGTCAATTCCATTTTAAATTGCTTTAAGGTAGGATCCGATAAACAAAATGGATAGAAACACCTTTAAAAGATTCAGTCACCTTCATGTCAATCTAAACCTGCATTTATTTTTTCTTCCAATAAACAAAAAAGGATCAATTTTGCAGAATATCCTGGTCGCTCTTTTCCATGCAATAACAATTGTGGACTGGAAGTTTCCGGCTTCAAAAAAGATCAAGAACCATCATAAAAGTAGTCGACTTGTGTGCTACAAGTCTTCTGAAATGATAACTTTGTGTGAGGAACGTACTGAAGTTCAGGTCAGGGGTTCTCAACTCTTGTCTTCAAGGTCCACTTTCCTGCAGAGTTTAGCTCCAACCCTAAATCAAAGACACTTGCACTAATAGAGGTCTTCAGGATTACTAGAAAGTTATAGTTCGGTGAGTTTGATCAAGTGAGGAAAGAAGACATCGAGGGCCAAAGTTGAGAACCTTTGGTTTAGGTTGTTATTCACTAACAATCTGCCCACCAGGGAACTACTCCAACCAGATCACTGAGTCAACTAGTTAACTACGTTATTTTAGTGGAAACAGTACCATGGTAAATTTCTGTAGGACTTCTTAAGTATTACCAGTTCATTTTTTTTACCAAGTACAAAATGTGGATTCTGATGAATATTTGAATTTGGACTGCAGCCAACATTTGAGCAGCATAATTAACTAATAATCTAGAGTAGGACACAAAGGTGACACATTAATCACATGGTAATTGGCACAATTACTGAGGGAAAAAACAACAAACTACTGGCAAGGACAATACATGGCTAGAAGGGACTAAAGGAGCAAACTTGGGCAAAACTGAATGGTACAAGACACCACTATTACTAACTTTAAGAGTGGGTAAATGGTCGTGTGGACACAATCCTAAACGCAAATCAGTCTGCTGTGAGCCCGCTTTACCCTCACGTCAGTCATTCAGGCTACATCGGAGCAGACCAGCAATTAGGAAAGTGTTTAATAAGGGTCAACCAAAGGTGAAAACTACCAAATGGGAACGAAACTTACTTTGAAAACTAGCAATTGACAAATCCCCTGGACGTCATGCAAATGAGAGTGGGAAAAAAGATGGAATTAGCATTGAGACAAGACTCATCAGACCAGGGAGGGAATTCATGCATCACATACAAGACAAGCTGAAGTGTCAAGACAAGTGTCCCTTCACAAAGTGACAACTTTACAATTTATTCCTCACAGCCAAGCATCGGTCTCTTGATTAAGCGCTCCAAGCCTTTCTTCTGCTAAGCAAATTGACAATCAATTCCTGATAGATAAAATTGACTTCTGAAGTACATGTTACTTAATGAACATCCTGTTTTCCATCTAAATTATGTCACATTATAGAAGTAAAATCGGTTGTGAACGTTTCATATCGACCATGAAAAGGAACCTAAGCTTGCAAGATGTCAGTTCACATGTTTTCCCTGAGGAAGTTCCCAATACACTGAGCTGATCTATTATGTATTCAAAAAAAATAGGCTGGCAGTGAACTGTGAGTGATTAAATTCAAAAAGTGTACTGCTTTAAAGTAAATTGATAAGGGGAAACATCTCTGGTTGAAGCAACAGATGGTTTGACTTAATGGATGGTCTCTTAAAAAGTATTGATCTGAAGCTGCTGAAAGAAATAAGGTGAAGGAGCCAAGTTCGACTTTAATGAGTTAGAAGCACAGACTTTTTACAGTCGCACAGAAGAATGGCATGATGTCAAAACCGCTCTAGTAAAAACAGCATCTGTACTCAGTGTTCTACATTATTGATCATGACTTCCTAATAACGTCAGTGGGGATGTAGATTCCAGGGTCAGGAACAAAGAACAAACATGATTTGATTTCAAATGGATGCTCACTCAGTTTTACATGCAGTTACGGTAAATAATCTTTTGAAATGATATTCAATGAATTTCAGAGCAACTCTGTTACAGAATGATATTCCCGCCATTAAAAATGGAACATTGCATAATTGTGATACCCAGACAGAAATGACATAATTTGGACCCTTACACCACAACATGAAGTAAATAATGTCAATATCATTACATAATTGTGTAATGTCAATATTATAACAACGTTGACGCCATTCATCAAGCTCAATCTTTCAATCCTGCTACCAACATTATTACGAGAAAATATATTATGTTTCTTTCATTTATGGAATTATAAGTATATAATTTATGGGAATATAAATATATACATTTATCAATAACTACAAACAAAAATGTGGCCCCAAAACTAGCTAGCCTTTACTGAGTGTTGGCTTCATTTAGGCAAAATATGCAACCCTGTAATTATAATTTTTTTTAATTCATTAAATAAATGCTATTTATTAAGTATTTGTTATTTAAGTCTTATTTAAAAATCTTTATAATTTGCATGTTTAATGTAAATAAATAAATAAATAAATTAGGCCTGTCAGTCGATTCAAATTTTTTATCTAATTACATGATGTGTCGATTAAAATACATTTGACTGTGAAAATACCCACAAAAGATTATTTAAAGCTATTTTTGTGTTAAATTAGAAAGTATCAAGTAGACATTACAAATTGTAGCTTTAGAAATAAATATTTATTTGATTCAACATAAAATATATTACACAAACATTTAGGCTAAAACGGCCTAACATAAATATGGAACATAAAAGAAGATAATTTGAGAAACATCTCAGTATTTTTAGTTCATACAATGAAAGTCATTGGTAACCAAAACAGCTTTTGTTACCAACAGTCTTCAAAATACCTTCTTTTATGTTCCACAAAAGAAAGGTTTGAAATTACAGATTTTTTTGTTGCTTTTGGGGTGAACTATCCCTTTAATATTCTTCTTCTTCTTCTTCTTCTTCATTTATTAATTTTTTATGAAACTATACTCCAATTAAGAAAATAAATCTGCCAGCAGGTGGTGGTAAATGTCTTAATTCGATTCGTTCAAACGGCTGATTCATTCAGGAATTAAGTAAATTTTATGAATGGGCCTTTGAATCATTGATTCACACGATTAGTTCAAAACGCGGATTCATTCAGAAACTAAACACCGCTGTGTTGCTCGGAGACGCACAACAGTTCTGCTGTGGCTTTAAAGGTAATATGTTCTCTGCTAAATTGAGCAAAAATATATAATATTGTGTTTAAAATATAACACAACATTAACTTCTTATTTATTGAACTGCTTTATAAAATCACATTTAAACTTGTGATATTCCGGACAAAATCAGCACTCGTAATATTGCTCTCGCTGCACGTGTGATATTATATGAAATAAATATGAGACAAAACCTCACACAGGGGCATTTCTGCACCAATATCTTGAAATTTAGGGCATAACTGCATTTACTGCGTCTGGGGGTGGGGCCAGTGCGTTAACTGCGTTAAAATATTTTAATCGCGTTATTTTTTCATAACTAATTAATTAACACGTTAAACTGACAGCTCTAAAATAAATACTTAAATAACATTAAGTATTTAAAAATATATATATTTATAATTTGCATGTTTAATGTAAATAAATAAATACATAAATAAATTGTTTTAAACTGCTCACACACTATACAATTTGGTAACAGGTTGCAAAATGGCAAACCTCAAATAAAATTTACTTCTGAGGTGGACAAACAACATTTTCTGATGTTTCAGTGTATCCTTTCCTTGCAAAACTCCTCCTACAATTATTGTTACTACAGGCTATACTTATACATCTTGACTAGTGACAAAAAATGCGGTTGGTAAATGTATATAATTGGTATATCCAGCAACAATCTAACAAACAAACAAACAAACTCTAAGATGCTGACAGCATTCAAGGAAATTTCTAAGAAAAATGCCAAGCAGAAAAACTTTAATGAATAACATTATTGTTTATGAGGTGGTTATCATGATAAATGACTCTTGAGTGTCTGTGCTTTGACTTATTGTAAATATAAATCTGCGTCTAGTGTATTCTGGGTTTTGAGCAGTAAAGCATTATGGGACATCAATAAAAGTGAGTTTAAACTGACAGACTCAGATAGATCGTGTCAGAAAACACTTCTAAGGCCATTTTTTGTCTATTCAATGCTTTCATCATGTTCAGTGTGATGCCTTTGAATGATTTTCATTACTGATATATGCTATATACTATAATATCAATAATTTAATTACATTTTAGTCTATCAAGATCTCTAATTCTATTACAATTATTTAATCTTCACAAAACATTTAAATAATTTTAAAACATTACCAAATTATAAAACAAATATAAATTCAATGGAAAACAAAGTACAGAAAAGTAAAGAAAAAGTTTTCAGAAAAAAAAAACTAAAGATGGAAATAAAGATGGAGGAAGACAGGACAGTCACTCACTTTGCAGGCTGGGCAGGTTTGCGTCCTCCGGTTTGGTCTTCAGCAGATGAGGCAGACGTGTGTACCTGTAGCCAAAGCCACAACCCTGTCGACAGGAGGAATACAATATAAAACCACATACAGACTGCAAAGCTGTGTGAGTGACAACCACATTCAAATTTAAATGGGTCATATGATGCTATTTTAAAGATCATTATTTGGTTTAACAGAATATGTTGACATGCTTTAATGTTCAAAAAACACATTCTTTTTCAAATACTGTACATTATTGTAGGTCCTCTATGCCCCGCCTCTCTCAAACGCTTCGTTTTCTACAAAGCCCCCTCCTTTGACAAGCGCAGTCTGCTCTGATTGGCCAGCTGACCCAGTGCATTGTGATTGGCCGAACACCACAAGCACGCGTCGGAAATGTAACGCCCCTTACCATAATCGCGAGCTTCAAGCTTTCAAAGTAAATATCAAGACAGTTAATAATGTCGTTAGTTTTACCATCAGTTCAAGCCCGAAAGGGCAACAGAGTCGCGTGACAGACACAGTGATGATGCAGTACACAAGCCGCGGTTAAGACAGCTGACGTGCTATGATTTCTGACAGGCAGTTCACTCTCCTGTGATGTGACCCTGTTCCCCTCACACACACACACACACAACGCGTTACTCTGTGCTGAGCTAAACTCCGCATTTGAACAGTCAATAGCAAATTTCTTAAACTAGTAACAAAACATACTTACAGTCGCTGATTCAGAAGCGCCAGATTGTCATAGCAAAGTCAGAATTGACCCTTTTTTTTTTCGAAATAGCCTTTGTGCACAGCCAGCCTTGTACTCGTGTCGTCCATAAAATGCGTTGCACAAATTCGAACATCTGGGTTGTGCTGTTCTGTTGTAAATAAATCTTAACCAATGATTCCTAATTGCATCTACTTCCGGAAGGCCAAATAAAGTGCTTTTGCTTTCGCACTGAAACACAGCGTCTCCCTGACATGCTGCATCAACACTACTGCTGTTCCTGAAACCACGCCTTCTTTCTTTGCGTGAACATTTGGGCCGCATTATGCAAATATTTCCACATAGTGACGTAGACATGTGGGGGCATGTTAGAACGAGCCATTTTAGGTAGGCGTGGTTGACTCTTAACTTTTATAAAGAATATCTCTTTGGATTTGAGACTTTAGTCTTTGCAACTTCAGGGATCTTATCTTATGCCCCGCCTCTCTCAAATGCTTCGTTTTCTACAAAGTCCCTCCTTCCGACAAGCGCAGTCTGCTCTGATTGGCCAGCTGACCCAGTGCATTGTGATTGGCCGAACACCACAAGCACGCGTTGGAAATGTAAAGTCCCTTACCATAATCGCGAGCTTCAGCTTTCAAAGTAAATATCAAGACAGTTAATAATGTCGTTAGTTTTACCATCAGTTCAAGCCCGAAAGGGCAACAGAGTCGCGTGACAGACACAGTGATGATGCAGTACACAAGCCGCGGTTAAGACAGCTGACGTGCTATGATTTCTGACAGGCAGTTCACTCTCCTGTGATGTGACCCTTTTCCCCTCACACACACACACACACGACGCGTTACTCTGCGCTGTGCAAAACTCCGCATTTGAACAGTCAATAGCAAATACTTAAACTGATAACAAAACATACTTACAGTCGCTGATTCAGAAGCGCCAGATTGTCATAGCAAAGTCGGAATTGAACCTTTTTGTTTTTTTTTAGAAATAGCCTTTTTGCACATCCAGCCTTGTACTCTTCTAGGTTCAAAAAACTGTCGTCCATAAAATGCGTTGCACAAATTCGAACATCTGGGTTGTGCTGTTCTGTTGTAAATAAATTTTAACCAATGATTCCTAATTGCATCTACTTTCGGAAGGCCAAATAAAGTGCTTCTGCTTTCGCACTGAAATACACAGCGTCTCCCTGACATGGCTGCATCAACACTACTGCTGTTTCTGAAACCACGCCTTCTTTCTTTGCGTGCATATTTGGGCGGCATTATGCTAATATTTCCACATAGTGACGTAGATATGTTAGAACAGGCGTTTTAGGTAGGCGTGGCTGACTCTTAATTTTTATAAAGAATATCTCTTTGGATTTGAGACTTTAGTCTTTGCAACTTTACAGATCTTATTTATGCACCAAGAGCTTGTAACACTCCAAAGAGAAAGGAAAACTTGAAATCGCATCATATGACCCCTTTAAGCATTTTTAACCATAACAACATGAACTAGTTGTTCAGTTTGGTCAGAAATAAATTAGTAGTAGAAGGCAATTGTCACTAACCCAAGACCACATTAACCCAAGGTTAAAAATGAGGGGTTAACAATAAAAAGTGTGAACAGAGAAGAAAAGTGGTAAACATATTTAGCTGTATTTTGTGTGTAAGGCCTAAAAGTAAGGAAACAAATCACTCTTTTGTGACCAGTGATGTGTGAAATATTAAAGTTAGTCAGCTCTGTGTGAGGAGACACTTAATTTACAAACTGGATTTTTTTTTTATCATAAATTAAAACAACAACAGAACAACACTCCAAGAAACTCGATCAAAAAATGATCAAGAACAGACACATAATCATACTATTACGGATGAATAAACCCAATAATATTTTCTCTAAGAGAAAACAAGTCACCCCTTTTTGGCACTGAGAGCGGAATAAATGTTAAACAACTAAATGGGAGTAGCTGGTTTGTCAGGCCCATTTCATAAATGTTAAATGGAAACAGTGGAGATATGCTGCATAATGGCCCTGATATAATGCACCTATTCTGAGCTGGAATCTAATGGCATAATAGGGGGAGAGGAAAGGCAAGGAGAAGATAAAAAGAAAGGAGTGGAAAGGGTGGAGAGGGAATTGTGTAAGACAGTAAAAGAAATGCAGCGTACCCTCCAAAGACGAACCAGGATCCAGTTCGTTTGAGCCCAAGGTCTCTGTTCATATGGAGCCAGTAAGTTCCTCATCATAGCCATCCGCCTGGGAGATATTACATCATAAATAATTACACAAACACACAAAAAAAAAAAAAGGTAAATGTGTCATATATCTTTGGAAAGCTGAGATTCTTGTGATTCGAATGATACAAACCATAAAAACTGAAACAATGAACTAAGACAAATAAAATATCGAACCAAAGAAATAAGACATTATACATGAAAATTAGGTTGTCTGATGCAAATTGCAGACAAAAACAAATAAAAATGAAATTCATTCTAATTGGCTGGTTTTATGGAATTTTCAGGAACCAGGGTGCACAGGTTTTTCATAATTGGGCATGATGTAAGTTACCAGATTGCTATAATGAGTATTTCAAAACAAAACAAACCAAAACAAACAAACAAAAACACTAAACAAAACCATAAAAAAACTAAACAAAAAAGCTAAACTAAACCAAACCAAAACAAATGTAAACCAACAAATACAAAACAAAACAAAAAGGCAAAACTAAACCATGAAAGACAAAAAAACTAAGCAAAATTAAACCACCAACAACAAAGCAAAAACAAAACGATGAAAAACAAAATAAAAAAACAAAACTAAATCAACAACAAAGCAAAAACAACTTTAAAACGTAAAATACAAAACAAAGCAAAAAAAAAAGCAAAACTAAACCATCAAAAACATGACAAAACAAAAGTCATCAAAAATAAAACTAAACTAAATCAGCAGAAAAAAAAACAACAACAACACAACAAATCCATCAAAAACAAAATAAATCTAAACCATCAAAAACATAAAACAACTGTACCCTCACAATGTATTAGCAAAGCATTCACATCAGCATTTGCAAATGTGCATAGAGTATGTTTCTGGTCTAAGGTGAGATGAAAATAAGAAACGCAGTAGCAAAAAAAACATTAATTAATCACTGCATTTTGATGCAAACGCAGGCTTAAGCACTTACTGTTCTTCTGGGATCCTCTCGACGGCACGCAGGGATTGTGGGTAACACACGTAACTGGCTAAAGCCTGCATCAGTGAATCTTTGATATCTGTGGATGAAAATAAAGTAGACAGAAGACATTGTTCAATGCTTTTATGATTCAATTAATTCTTGATAAATGAAATCCCCACTCTGCATGTCCTGGTTTACTCTGAAATATGTTACGTAAATAAAGTGGGCTGCAAACGGTCATTCACATCATCTTTAAAAAAGGGCTTCTTTCTTGCATTTGCATGCATGATTGTTATATCTATTAGCGTTCAATGATTCGTAGAAGCTTCAATGATTTTCTAACACCTCAGCCTCCTTTTGTTAAGAAAAAAGTGCTTGATCAAAACAAAAATTATAATTTAACCACTAGAATTGCCAACAAAAGAAAAGCTATTCAGATATAAAAAGCTAGTTGAAATATAAAACTAATCCATATTAAAAACAAACCGTGCAACAACTGTTGTTAAAAATGACGTATTCGGTAAAAGAGCCCACAGAAAACAAGATAAATATGCAAAAAAATCTAAATACATCAGCATAACGGAGTGCGAACATAATGAAAAGCCTGCTTATGAAATGAAATTTAAACAAATGGGTCGTGTCTAATAAAATCTGTTCATTTGCATAGCACATCACTCATGATTCAGGAGTCGAGGGTATTTCATAGCCCTAACCTTAAACAGGATTAAGAAAATACTACGGCTACAACTCATCACACAAATGACTTCATGTTGCCTGAGAGCTGAGAGAGGAAGCTTTTAATTATACCTTTAAGTGAGAAATGAAGCGAAGTGATGAAAGGTACAAGCCAACGGCTATATTAGGTTAAAGAATTCCCATTAAAACAGCCAACAGATTGATTATTCTACGTATTTTTGGGCCGCTTGCTTTTTTCTGAGTCTTTTCCTGCAGTTAATGGGAACAGAATATTAACAGAGGCAGGTAGGATGGATGGATGGATTGCAGGGGATGAATAGTAGGGGACGGAAGGATGGAAAAATAGATGGATGGATGGATGGATGGATGGACGGACTGTCGGATGAAGGAAGGAAGGAAGGAAGGAAGGAAGGATG
>NW_015656164.1:160635-161943 GCF_001515625.1 Sinocyclocheilus rhinocerous
AGGAAGGAAGGATGGATGGATGGATGGATGGATGGATGGAAAAATAGACTGTCGGATGAAGGAAGGAAGGATGGATGGATGGAAAAATAGACTGTCGGTAGGAAGGAAGGATGGATGGATGGATGGAAAAATAGACTGTCGGATGATGGATGGATGGATGGATGGATGGAAAAATAGACTTTCAGATGAAGGATGGATGGATGGATGGAAAAATAGACTGTCGGTGGGATGGATGGACGGATGGATGGATGGATGAATGGAAAAATAGACTGTCGGAAGGAAGGAAGGAAGGAAGGAAGGATGGATGGATGAAAAATAGACTGTCGGATGAAGGATGGATGGATGGAAAAATAGACTGTCGGTGGGATGGATGGATGGATGGATGGATGGAAAAATAGACTGTCGGATGAAGGATGGATGGATGGATGGAAGGATGGATGGAAAAATAGACTGTCGGATGAAGGAAGGAAGGATGGATGGATGGAAAAATAGACTGTCGGTAGGAAGGAAGGATGGATGGATGGATGGAGAAATAGACTGTCGGTGGGATGGATGGACGGATGGATGGATGGATGAATGGAAAAATAGACTGTCGGAAGGAAGGAAGGAAGGAAGGAAGGATGGATGGATGAATTGAAAAATAGACTGTTGGAAGGAAGGATGGATGGATGGGAAAATAGACTGTCGGATGAAGGAAGGAAGGAAGGAAGGAAGGATGGATGGATGGTAGGGGTGGGAATCTTTAGTCACATCACGATCCGATTCCGATTCTGGGAGTCACAATCCGATTCCAGAACAATTCTTGATCTACTTTTCCCCCCCTTATTAATTAATTAGTTTACGGACTTGAGAATCTTAAAATCCTTACATTTACATATCCTTACATAAGTAATTAAGTAGTTTTTAAAATAATTACAAATTGAAAAAAAATAATTAAAACAGTTGTATGTTAAGCCTTTTAAACTAATACAACTTCAAAACATACAAGCAAGTAGCAAATAATAAAGAGGGGCATAGAAACATATTACAAACAACAAACAAAGAGTGCTTTCAGTATTTAAGATTATCTGAATGTTTTCCATTCAAGAACTGCGAGTGATTTTTTTCATCTTTACTGTTGTTTTTTACTATAACATCATAGACAGCGGGAGATCTATTAAGCTGCATTCATGCACGGATCTCTTTTGAAATATAAGAAGTAATGTGGTTTGTCCTGTCCGTTTAATCCCTTAAGACATAACCGGCTGTGTTTACATTAATTTTGAGTCATAAAACCATTTTGAGACGCAAGTGCATTACACCACGGAG
>NW_015656164.1:161953-162457 GCF_001515625.1 Sinocyclocheilus rhinocerous
ATCATATCGATATCTAAAATTTTTGAACGATACCCAGTCCTAGACATAACTGGCTGTGTTTACATTCATTTTGCGTCATAAAACCATTTTGAAACGCAAGTGCATTAAACCACGGAGTCGCGCACAGCCGCATGTACGAGCAGTCTTCACAAACAAAGCGCGCGTCAGCATTTGAAATTGAAAGCAGCCTTCTGTTAGTGAGGTTCATATTTTAAATATATAAGTCCACTGCATTCCAAACCACATAAATGATGACTTTGTAGAGCATTTGTAAGGAAAACACTGACGGGCGAGACCGCACACTGCAAGTGTAACATCAAACAAAGCATGCGTCTCTCACAGCGCATCCTGTAAAACTCAAAATCGATTTTGATCCAGAATCGTTGGAGAAAGAATAGCGATGCATCGACGGATCGATTTTTTTCTCCCACCCCTAATGGATGGATGGATGGAAAAATAGACTGTCGGATGAAGGAAGGAAGGATGGATGGATGGATGGATGGA
>NW_015656164.1:162510-172385 GCF_001515625.1 Sinocyclocheilus rhinocerous
GGATGGATGGATGGATGGAAAAAATAGAATGTCGTTGGAATGGATGGGTGGATGGAAGGAAGGAAGGAAGGAAGGAAGGAAGGATGGATGGAAGAAAGGAAGGAAGGAAAGAAGGATGGATGGATGGATGGGCAGATGGCCAGACAGAAAGGTGGAAAAATGGATGGATTGACAAATACATGTAAAAATAAATAGTCTGTGGGACTGATGGATGGACAGATAGATAGGTCTATGAATTTATAGATTTATGTTTATGAATTAGTCTAAGCAAATGAAGGGCTATAGTGGTCTTACCGGTGCCAACGATGCGCGGATCAGCGAAGTGTTTGGCGAGAATGGCCGCAAGCTGAGCGAGTGTGTCCTCGTAACCTGAGAGACAAACATCACACGACACAAACAACTGCTCAAGATCAAAGTTCACATACACTAGCAGCTCTTGTGACCAGTAATAACTGAGAGACCTGGAAGCTCCTCCATGCAGTTGGAGGGGCTGAAGTAGTTTTTGAGGGCGCTGTAGCTGTTCATGGCGACGTTGAGGTAGAATTCGGGCATGAATGTGAACAGGGAGCCTGTGCTGTCCGCATGCTCGATGGTGCGGATACACACCTGCAGGAGCCAGTACACATCCAGCATCTTCTCCTGCATTCAAAGACATAATTTCAATAAACCAGGACATACACATGCTTCCATCTGAACTTTTGCTGAGAATGTAGAAATCGCAGGCAACGCCTTGAAATGCACTTCGGATTTTAGTTTTATACTATTAAAATTCCACCCCTCTGAATCTTGCTTCTGTCTATTTAGGGACTTTTATTTACAAATGACTTCTGCTATGACTGGCTAACCTCTTTGCCTGTAAAGCATGTCTATTATAAGCTGCTGAATACCAAATAGTCATTAACCATTTCTGAAAAATTGTCAATTATTATCATTTATATTATATACAGATTTCCCCCCCATAAATAAATAAATAAATGACCACTTTAAAGCTGCTGATTATTATTATTATTATTATTATTATTATTATTTATGCATTTTTGAAAATTTGTAAAAAATTAATTGCTATTGTTTTAATTATTGTTTTATATTCTGCAATTATTGCATCTTAGTGAAGAAAATAAATAAATAAATATCATATAATACTTTTATTATTTTACATTTCTGCATTTTTTTGCAGCTTAGCAAATAAATAAATAATGAATAATAAATAATGGCTAATCATTATTATTTTATATTTCTGCCAAAAGCAATGTGTTCAGCCTAATCAATCCATAAATAAACAAATAAATATGAATACAAATATTTATAAATACATATTAATTTATATTTCTAAATACATTTAACACTGATTAATTGCTATTGTTTTAATTATTGTTGTATATGTCTGCAATTTGTGCAGCTTAGAAAGTAAATAAATAAATAAATATGACCCTTTTAAAATTGATTCATTTAATATATTGTTTTATATTTCTGTAAATTTTGCAGCTTAATAAATAATAAATAAATAAACAAACAAACATTACCTCTTTAGAAAATACTAATAATAAATTATCAAATTACCAATCAATAAACAAATATGTATAAAAATATTTAGAAATAAATAGTATCTTTATCTTTATATTTCTTTATAGTTCTACAAATTCTGCAGCTTATTACTAAATAAATAAATAAATATTGTTTTATATTTCTGCAATTTTTGCTGCTTAGTAAATACAATAAATAAATATCATATTACCCTTTTAAAATTGAATAATTTTATTGATTTATATATATGCAATTTTTGCAGCTTAATGATTGAACAAATGGTTATCATACAACCCCCATTTAAGTTGCAGAGAGTTCTGTGATGAATGCATTGCCATTTACTGCAAGTTTACATACTACTTCCTGTTCCTAAATTCCCTTTTGAAAAGCCATTTCAAGGCTGAATTTAAATGTCTGGAGTTTATGGGGCACATCGTAAATGCAAAGCCCTAAAAGTCTACAGACCACCACACATTGGGCTCATCGTAAAATTATATCCCTTGCTGCAGATACAAAAATGACACTGCTTGAAATTAGTGAGACAGTTGGTTCACCCTATGTTTTTGGCCAGCGTCTTCAACAGTACCTTGGAGTAGATGGTGGCATTGATCCAGGCCAGCCTACGACTCAGGTGGTTCAGCTTTTCAGCAAACACTTTTTGGGTCTTCTGCAACTCTTCTAAAATATCCGGTCTCTGACAAAAAAAAAAAATCATATGAATACTAATTAAATACAGAGCTTAACTGTGTTCTTAATTAAGACTTTATGAATATAAATGCAACTTAACACTTCAATACAGTGATCTTACTCTGCTCGGGCATCGGGCGATCTTCTCGTCTGTGTCTTTTAGGGCGACGGCGTACTCGTGAACATCATCTGATACAACCACCATCTGAAGAAAACGTGCAAACAGAAATATAAAGACAGCATCAGACTCTGTTTCACTGAGAGCATGTACAAAAATTGCCCTTGTTCTCGAGCGGCAACATAATCGCTAGCCATTCTGCTGGAGTTCAAAATAGCCACCAATTTTGGAAGTAAGGGAAAATTATCACCACAGTAACCTTGTCCTGTGAGCAGAGACATGGTTTCAGTACTGAAGAGAGCACAAGCCCTCCTGATACAGCCGAACAGGTTGCTTTACCACCAGAAACATATACAATTATGTTATAATGAATGATTTGCCCCATTTCAGTTTTAATCATTATTGTAGTGGAAATAATCTCTAATACTCAAGGGGGCAATAGAGTTCCGTTCAAATGTTCACTTCGAATGTTTAATGTCTCACTTTTTAAACAAGATTTTCTTCAAAACTTATGTAGCTGACAACAGTTTACATAAAACAGAAAATGCTCATTAGCGCCCCTTGTGGCAATCGCGAGAATGCACATAGCTGTATTGGATTATGAACTGCATCTTTTTTTTTCTGAAACTGAGCTTTTGTAGCTAGAATCGTGTGCGTTTATGTTTCTTTCAGTGCTATTTTCGAAATATTTGTATACTATTGTAGTATTTATTAATGTTTTGAATTCGCTTTTATATTTTAAATGTTTATTTTAATGTTAGCAATTTTAGTAACATTAGTATTAGAGATTCCTATTTCTGCAAGCAAGCAAGCAAATAAATAAATACATAAATATCACATCTTTAAAACAGATTAATCTTTGATTTATCGCAAGAATGCACATAGCTGTATTGGATTATGAACTGCGTCTTTTTTTATGAAATTGAACTTGTGTAGCTAGAAGCATGTGCGTTTATTTTTCTTTCAGCGCTATTTTAGAAATATTTATATATTATTGTAGTATTTATTATCGTTTTGAAATTTTTACTTTAATGTTACTAATTTTATGTTTGTCATTTGTATTAGTTTTTTTATTTTTCTATTTAGCTTTCATTCGATTTTTTTAAGTTTTAGTTTTAGCAACATAAGTAGTTCAACTTCATTAAAATAATTATTTTTATTTGATTGTCTAGGTTGCATTTCTTTCCAGTTTTTCATTAAATTTTTAGATTTCCGTTTAATATTTATATTTTCCTGTTATTTCAGCTTTGTTTTTAATAGTTGCAGTAAGTTATTTTTTTATTCTTTGTTCATGTAGTCACACTGTGCCAGGTTTTTAACTATAAGCATGAAGTCTGGTCCATTTTGCAGCTTATTCTAGTCAAGAAATGGCCAGTTTGACAATAAAATGTCGTATGACTGATATGAAAATCAAATAATCACAGACAATCTTAAGTCATTGTGCTTAAATATCCCATTTACTGGATAACATCAGCCTCAGTCTCAATTCTTCAATAAATTCTTGACTAAAGATGTAATACCACAAACGTTGTCAAATCCAGCATCTAGATCTAAACCTGATTTTGTTGTTTAGACAACTGATAGAAGTCAGTATGTGCTAAACAATAGCACTCCTTGTGGCAATGCTGAGAATGCAACTTGCATTTGTGTTATGAATTGAGCTTGAAGATTTTAAGTTCACAAAATTGTAGAATATGTTTCGCACTTTGGATGAAGAAAATAAATCAGTATGCAGCTCATTTTCATTTGAGAAACCGCTTTAGGCTGTTCCCAAAATACGAGTATTGGATTATATTGCGATTATGGTCATGCAGTTCTCTCAAACTCGGAGGAAATTTAAAAAAGTACATTACAGCTTGATGAAATGACGAGGTGTGGTGGTGACACTTCACGCTGTGGCTGAATTCTTCTGCATATCAATAATAAAGACAAGTCTCCTGACGCCACTGTGCCAAGCCAATTAAGTCAAATCAGATGGTTTTGCTTGACGGACTACAGTGTAATGTATTTCTCATCAGGATCCAACAGCGCTGGAGAGAAATCACAGCGTGAACTGAGCCACTTTCAATTCGCTTCCAAAGCCACGGTTCGTCATCGAAGGATCACATCAATATCAACAATTGCTTCCTCTTACCATGCCATCCATTTCAATTTTAATTAAATTTGACTTGTAGAGGACTTTTCACAACTGGATATTGTTCTAAAAGAGAAACAAAGAAAAGTGTCTCACAAACCCCACTGGTGCAGTGATTCGCATCAGCAGTGGCATTGAGAAACCTTGGGATTAAGTGCTTCTAAAAACTGAAGTGCAAAGCAATGCAGATTTTTTTCTTCTTCTTGCTGCTGCAGCCTAGCAGTTAAAGATTTTGGCTGGTGACTAACAGGTTGCAGGTTCAAATCCCACAAGGGGTGAGAATGATGCTTAACCTGAGGTTACTCCTGGGACACTGACCATGCAAATCGCTTTGGATGGAAAAGATTTGCTAAATGACTAATTAACAGGGTCAAGAATGAACACTCGGACAAGGGCCAGATGAGAAAAAATCTTAGTTTTGACAAAGAAATAAATTGGTGTTACTCACCAGTTGACTGGTAGCATTTTTAGGAACTGAAACATTATGTATTATTAAATCGTAAAATAACAGTCAGACCCTCACTGTTGTGTGTGAGATTAAAATTATGTGAATTAAAGCATATATTAAAAATGCAACCATCTGTCAACCAATGCAACAATGTGTTACAATTCACTCATGTGTGGAAATTAATTACCTAGGAGTAATTTTATTTCTCCAGAACTGCATGTGACAATATATAGGTATAATATACAGTACTATGCATTAAATAGAAATTGATCATGTTTTTTCATGCTTTGCTTTGTTTTTTTTTATGTCTAGTTCTATTTTTATTATTTGTTTTGTTTTGTTTTTTTATGCTTTGTTCTATTTCATTTTGGGGTTTTTTCATCCATTATTTTTTGTTTGTTTGTTTTTGTTTGTTTGTTTTGTTGTTGTTGTTTTGTTTGTTTTTGGTTTGTTCTGTTTTTTATGCTTTGTTCTGTTTATGTCTCATTCTTTTTTATTCTTTGTTTTGTTATTTATTTATTTATTTATGTATTGCTTTTTATGCTTTGGTTTGGTTTTCATTAATTGTATTTGCTCTGTTCCATTTAGTTTGTTTGTTTGTTTGTTTTGTTTTGTGTGTGGGTGTTTTTTGCTCTTTTTAACGACTCATTATTTTGAAATCTTCATGTTTAATTATCAAACGTATTTGAATGTTTAGCTATCAAAGGTGTTTGATAACTAAAATACTTAGTTAAGCATAATCATGATTTTCTAAGTTCTTTAATTTTATTTTGGTTGTGTGTGTGTGTGTGTGTGTGTGTGTCTTTTGATTTTTTTTTTTTTTAATGACTGATTATTTTGAAATGTTTAAAGGGGTCATATGATGCGATTTCAAGTTTTCCTTTCTCTTTGGAGTGTTACAAGCTGATTGTGCATAGATAAGATCCCTTTTATGACTGAAAAATTCACCCACCATCTCCAGGAATTAGACTGTTACATTGAGCTGGAATGCTACTGTTTTCCTTTCTCAATGACACTGTTATCCTTTCCTCTAATAGATTATTTTCATCATGCGGGATGTTGTAATACCATTAATATAGAGCCAAGACGATGCACCGTTTCCATAGTTACGTAACACTTTTCTTTTGATGAATGACAGCTTGTTTGATAAATTACTCACAGCTCACAATCTGACAGTCAGTTCTCAGCCATTTCAATAATGCATTTGATTGGTTCTTCACAATCATTTTCTAAAACAAAAGTGCCAGCAGGATTAATTAAAACCTTATGAATAAAACAAAGGACTCCAGATGACGATGTTTAAGGAAAAGTTCACCTAAAAATGAAAAACCGTGTCATCATTTACAGTACTCTCAGTGGAGAGATTGAGACATACAATAAAATGAGATGTCAAGCTCCAAAAAAATGATTTAAAAAGCACCATAAATGCAGCCAGTGCATATGACTTATGCACTATTTTTCCAAGTCTTCAGAAGTTATACTATAGGTTTATGTGAAAAAAATACAATATTTTAGTCATTTTTCACAGGAAATCTTTCCTCTACAATAACACTCGAATCCCACTGTGTATAATTCATGGCTGCTTTTGAATGGCCATCAATGGAGAAAGATGTTCTTCTGGACCAGCCAAAACTTGATCAGAACAAGAGGAGATGATGACAGGACTTTCGTTTTTGGATGAACTAAACTGCAACAGAAAGCAAAAAAAAGGCTAGATATGCATAGGAATTCAGCAATGAGAGGCAGAGAAAAAGCAAGAATCTCTTTATTACAGAGAGCAATCACTCTCCGTGATTGAAATCCCTTTTCTTCAAGTGTAAGGACACACACGGGGAGACAAAGGTTGATGTGCTGCAGAACTCTGCCGAGCGAAGCACTCTACAAAGAGCATAAATTATATAGACTTCACAACCATTGAGTGAGGCGCAGTTTTTCTGTTTGACTCCTTTCTCCTCGCTGTTGTGAGAGTGAAACATTAAAACGGCTGCTGGCAGGACAGAGTCTGTGTTTTACCCAGCAGTGACTCACTGTTGAAAGCAACGACACGTCGACAAACAGCGTTTATCAGTGGAGTGGGTCGGTCGAGATGAGCTGGCACACGAGACCCTCTCTAAATCAAAGAGGAGCTTTTTTAGCAAAATCCATGCAAGTGAACTTGAAGGAGCTCAAGAGCAAAATGAAGGATGAGGATTTTTTTGTCGCTTACAAATAAATATCCAATTGATTTAACTTTCAAATCAAAAGGGAAAAAAGTCCTTACTTATATATATATATATATATATATATACACAGGGTTTGAAATTAACACCCGCCAACCCGCCAAATGCGGGTAAAAATCAGCTGTGGCGGGGAACACTGTCAAATCACCAGCCAGTTTGGCGGGTTACTTTTCATAAATTATGTTTATTAATTATTTTCTTGAGGAAGTTCATGTAAGCCAAATCTGCGCAGATTTAGTGTAAATACTGAACTCGAGACTCATTATTTTATACTTGACTTTATTATAATATATACATTAAATTATTTAAATTTGCAATTATTTAATTTACATATTAAATTGGGTACGGCTAACAAAATACAATATAACATTGTATACTAAAATAAAATAAAGATAATACTGTAAAAGTACATTTTACTGAAATTTTTGCCAGAAAACAACACTTCAAAACGCTTGAAAATGTTATATTCTTATATATTGCATAAACAAATACAATACACACAAACACACACACACACATATATATGTATATAAGTACAAAAGTAGTGGAAACGTTATCATTAAAAATGAGTATTTATTTTATTACGTATTATTATTATTATTTTTTTTTTTTCATTTTATTTATTTGTTTATTTATTTTTTGCCAAAACACAATTTATAGGTGTAATATTCATGACATTAAATAAATGTGTTTGATGTTTTGTTTTGAACAACAAGTTATTTTAAAATATTTGTCAGATAACTACTATACACTGATTATTTTTGCTTTTATATCTGCTATTTGCACATCGTGCAATTAATTAATTGATTATTATTAATAATAATAATGCAATAATAATAATAATGCTGTGGATCTAATAATAAATTAAATTCAAGTATTGGTCTATTTCTGGCATTAAGCCAGAGTTAGATTTTAAAAATTCTAAAATAATGTAATAATCTTATATATTGCATTAATAAATACCTTTTTTTTTTTTATTATGAGGTGAAACATAACCTAAACATTTTTAGATTTTTTTTTTTGCCCAATCTTTTTTCTTTGCCCAAGTGAGTTTCGCCCAATTAGGACAGATGTATTGCATTATGAAGTGCACTATATAATGAAGCAATTTCTCAGCCCTAGACCTCAAATACAGGTTTTCATCTTCAGACGCGACTGATGTGTGACGCTCTCAAACTCTTTCGAATGTCATGAAGCCAGAGCATTGGTCAGACCCCAGGCCCGTGTCCCGCAGGTCTCTCAGAGCCGTACCTTGCCGAGCTGCTGATGAACGCTCAGATTGTACATCATCACAACCCCGTCCAGAATCTCCAGCAGCGACTTCTCTGTGATTGGCTGGTCAGGCTCTTCAAACGGTCGCCCCAGCAACAGCCCATCGTTACCATGGCTTCCCTCAACTGGAGACGGCAGAGGGGGAGAAAGAAAAGAGGTTAAATCCGCGTCATATTCCCCTTGAGTTCAGTTTTTTCTTTTTTGAGACGCTCATTTCTAAGCTAATTGGTTTCCATGTGAATTCCCGTGAAGCTGTGGATTGAGATTGACATGTACTGAAAACATGCTTTTTGAATCAGTATTTAAGTCATGTTGTCCTGTAAAAAAATATCAAAACATCCTTAAAACAACATATATCTGCTTAAGATATTAAGATATATTACTGGAGATATTTATTTATATTATCTGAATATATCTTGAATTAAATAAAATCGCACATACATTGCTTTGAAAACAAATCGTATAAAATTTACATAAGTAAAACTATTGTTTGCATGAAATATATCTTTAGACTTAATATATCTTTAAGTTGTTTATTTACATCATTTATAGCACAAAAATTCAGTCAATTTTGAACAAGAAAAAAAAAATGATTTGCCAATAGCATAAGAAACAAACTTGATTCTAGAAGACGTTCTCTAAAAGACTTCATATCTTGAATTTTGTTTCAAATAAATTGAGAATTAATAAACCGAGAAGCGAAACATTATTTTATATTATATCTATAATATTGCTTTCATATGATATGCATTTTCTCCCTTGTTTAAAAGGGAAAAAAAATCCCAATTTTGTTAATTTTATTCTTAAATAAAATGTACTAACTGGATGAGAAGAAGACGCGCTCTCTGAAAAGACTCAATATCTACATTTTGCTTCCAACTAATTTATTAAGGTTTGTTTTCAGATAATATGTATATTTAGATATTTTACTGGGAACAAACGGGGGGTAAAGATATTAAGAATAACAAAATTACTTTGTTCTCCAAGTGTTGGGCTTCTGCAAAAAATAAATATATACTTGTCATAGCACTTACATATTACTGCTCTTTTGTCGGTTTTGATTGCTTCTATTGTCGCTTTGGATAAAAGTGTCTGCTAAATGACTAAATGTAAATGTAAAAGGTAAACATATAAATAATAATACACTTTGAAACCTTGAGACCTTGAAAGGGTCTTAAGAACTCAATTTTGCTTCAAGTAAATTAATTAAAATTTGTTTTCATAAAAAACAACAATATTTAGCAAAAAAATTAAAAATACTTAATTATTAAAAATTTTTTCAGAGAAAATGGATATTTAGATATTTTCACTGGGAAACTAGACAAAAAAAATATATATATTTTTCAGGTGTTGGGAAACTGCTAAATAAATAAATAAATAAGCAATCAATAAATAACAAACCATTAAAGGGTTACACCACCCCAAAATGAAAATGTTGTCATTAATCACTTACCCCCATATCGTTCCAAACCC
>NW_015656164.1:172602-198728 GCF_001515625.1 Sinocyclocheilus rhinocerous
ACGGGTTTGGAACGACATGGGGGTAAGTGATTAATGACAAAATTTTCATTTTGGAGTGGAGTAACCCTTTAATTGATATTTAAAATAGCACTATAAAATTAAAATAAAATATGATAAAAAGAAAATTATAAATATTATATATAATAAAAAAAATACATGTATTATTATTATTATTATTTAAAAATAGCAGCAAAACTAAGTCAGCCGCTGGACTCACTGTCTTCTTCGGTTCTCTGCTCCACGGCGAGGGTCCGGACCTTGACCTTCTCCGGCGGGGCGAGGGGTCGTCGAGGGGTCATGAGGCTGACGGCGGCGGTGCTCAGGAAGCGGTTGGCTCTGCCCAGCGTCGGGGAGCTCAACCAGCTGGGACGGGCCAAAGCGCCACCCATGGCCACAGCGCCAGACGGTCTCTGCCGTTCCCAAACACACAACAGCATTCATCTTCAGCCGCAGGACATTCAGCATAACGTCCTCACCAACAAAACTAGACTAGCTGCACTAAACAAAGCGCTCGACACCGGACGTCTCAAAGAGATTCAGCTACAGCCAAAATCCAGGTCACTTCTAATGGAACTAAATGGGGCCACGAAATGTAAGTAAAAGGGGACGTGTTTTGGAGAATGTAAAAGAAATGTGAAGCTTGTAAATTTACAAAGGCACTTTTCTGTTACAGTTTGTCTTATTTGAGCTAGAAAGTTGTTCTCGTCAGTTTTTAAGGGTCACTTCAGGGTTTTAGGCATTACGTTGCCATGGCAACAAGGTAAAACTAAATAAAGTTACACAAAAACTATAAAAAATATATAAAAATAACAGTAATACAATAAAAAGCATATAATAAAATATACAATTATAGTAGTTTGCAGTATATTATTATTTGATTTCAATATAAATAATATAAATCAATGTTTTAATATTAATACTAATAGTTATATTGTACAGTATGTATGTGTGTGTGCGTGTGTGTGTGTGCGTGTGTTTGTGTGTGTTTGCATAAAAATTTCAATACACATATGTAAATGAAGTGAAATAATGAATTATAATTAATTACATTTAAAATAATACATTATTTTATAATGTAAATTACAAAAGAAATAGTTTAATTATTCATGTGATTTATATGTATGAATATTTGTATTTAATTTACCTTTACAATAAATAAATAAATAAAATGTAACATTTTTATAACATATTACATACATACACTGGTCAACTGTTGTTGTGTTTAGTTGTGCTATAGAAATATATATGGTATTATAAAAATATAACATTCAAAGTATTAATATATATTTTAAAATTATATAAGATAATGATCCTATATTATATTGTATACAAAATACGATATTATATAATGATCCTATGTAAGATTATGATACTATATTATAATTATATAAAAATAAAAAGAGCCTAAAAATGTTAAGCAGCACAAATGTTTCCAATATTTATAATAAATCAGCATATTAGAATGATTTCTGAAGGATCATGTGTCACTGAAGACTGGAGTAATGATGCTGAAAATTCAGCATTAAATTACATTTTAATATATATTCAAATAGAGAACATTTATTTTAAATTGTAATATTTCACATTTCTGTATTTTTGATCAAATAAATGCAGTTTTTATTTAAAGAAAAACATTAGCCTTATTAAAAAGGACTATTATTTATAAGTTTTTTTTTTTTTTTTCTTCTGGGGCCTGAAATGGAGGAATTTTGGTCAATATTGATAATTAAACATTATTTTGCTGAATGTGTTTTTGTGCTGGCACCTTAGGCTGGTTTAGGTCTGTCATGGATAGATAAATAAATAAGACAATAAAACTGCCAGTAGGTTGCAGCAAGTCCCTGTTTTAATAAATGATTTAGTGAATCATTCAAGTCAAACGATTCGTTCAAAACGGCTGATTTAGTCAGAAACTAAACAAGTGAGTCTATCTGAATGGACAGTTGAATCACTGGCTCAGTCGATTCGTTCAAAAACAGATTCATTCAAGGAACAGAACACTGTGTTGCCCTGCACTGTTGTATAAAACTAATAGCACATTTGTGCTAGCGCACATGTGATGATCAGGTGCTGATATTCAGAAAAGAACGTTGCTTGTGCAATGAATATAAAACAAAAACTCATACATGGATATTTTTTGTTTCATTGCTGGAATTATAAGGGCATTCTAACTCCATTCTAATAGGCTTCATCGCGCAGTGAATGCTTTTGGACTCTCAAGAAGGGATAGTTTTTTTGTTTTGTTTTTTTGAAAAGTCGGATATTGTCTGCTCTCCTATTGTCTCTCAGTCCTTCACAGTCAGACAGCACAATAACGTTATATCAGGGGAATGCCTTTAAATTCTAATCAAGGAAAAATCATACCTTCTGTTGTCTTCTTTTTAAAGAACTTCAAAAATTGCGCTTGAACCGGTTTTGCGCGAAAAATGACGAAAACTTGCTTCCAGCTTGTGTGCAGCTTGTTACAGTAACGAGTTCGAATTGGCTAATCGCCGTTATTTAGTTGGTGAATTATCATAAGTAGAGAATTTTAACATTTTATGTGCATGATAAATTCTACGTAATACACAATTAATAATCCAAAGGGGATGGTAAGGGGGGACGGAGGTTTTACAGAGTGACATGCTTTTTGTCATTTTTTTCGACCAGGGGGATGCCATCCCCCCGCAATGCGAGCCCTGGAAACAAGCGTATACAAACACAATTGTCGAAGATGCCTTTCATTTTAATCACAATGGGTGAATAGTACCAGGCTGATTCATAACTTACGTACCATCCGCTCTGTATAATACAACAGATTATGTGAGCCTCAAATCATAATACATCGAAAATTGTATGTCAAACGTCAGATTTATTTGACTATTTTGACACTTTTATTGATAACTATAATATGGGGAAATGGGATCATTGTGTTTTCATGGTGTACAAGCAGCGAGGCCCCTTCTCAAGTTTCTGGAGGAATTTATGAAGTGGAAAGTTATTTCATGAACCACATATGTAGTGTGGAGGTGAAACTAACTAAAATTAGCAATGCTACAAACTTAGTGATGTGTGACACTTTTGGGACATTAATGGAATAGTTCACCCAAAAATGAAAATTTCCTGAAAATTTCCTCAACCTCAGGTCATTCAAGACTTAGATGAGTTTCTTTATCAGAAGCTTTAAAATTTAAATGTAAAAATTTAAAATTTAAAGCTTATTCATTTTAAAATGTAAATGTTGCTATTCATTAAACAATTCTATGCTATGTTTAATGTTAATTATTCTGTTCAAGCGTCATGCTGTCTGACACCTAAATTCAGATCCTCATGTTTTTTGGGCCATATACAAATTTGAACTTCACCACAGAACTTGCAGCCAATCCAGGCAAACTCCTGTCAAATACCTCAGACAAACAAAATCATCTAACGCAAACCACAAAAGAACATATTACATCAAAGGCACAACTCTCAACCACTTCCTTCATCCTCCTTCCCTCTCTCTCACTCTATCTTAGCGTGTTCCCTGCTGTTCGTCAATATTTTTGCGGCATGTACCGCTGCCTTGAGGGAAATCAATATCCATCTGCATCCCAGTCTTTCTGAACGCCGCCAGCATCCGTCTTTTCCCATCATTTCAGAAATTTTAATGATGCCACAAATCACAGTAACGACCACCAATGTTTTTGAGGTTAATAATGAAGTCGGAAACCAAAAAAAAAAGAGAAAATAAAAAGAAAACACCCTGCAGGAAGTGTACAATGTATTCGGTCTCAATTTAAAACTAATTTGGGGGGTTGATCCATCTAAACCATTCGTCTGGCAGCTTTGAAAAGATCAATAGTGAAATTGCAAGAGTTACCAAACAAAACGAACATAACAGGCACATCAATATGAGATTGCACGTCTCTGTTTACGTCTAGGAAGATTAAAAACCGTTACGTCTGAAAGCATTAAAGCGAGCTTCTGAAAACAAACAAAATTAAAAAGTAAAACAAAAGTACTTTTGTTGTTGCCACACCTCATACAGAAAAGCTTTATTTCTTGTCTTCAGAGGTTTTAACCGACTGGATTGTATCTGCTGTCAGTGCGAGTAACACTCAAAACAAATTGACCTTCTGCTCCCTCTGGTGGTGTCTAGAGCAGCTGCATGCTGGGTAATTATTTGACCAACCTCTGAAACACACTTTACATGTGTTTTTTACCAACCTTTGAGCGTTTTCTTCAGATGCGAGAGAAGTCCTCCTAAACGCTGCAGGTCAAAGTAATCCACCTTCCCGTTGTAGAAGAGCTGAGGGGGGACGTACGCGTCTGACGGGAACACAAATGGGGTCAATGACATGACATTCAATTATAAGTTCAGTGCCTTAACTTTATGTTAGCAGCCAATGCAACATTTTCATTTACTTCAGGTTTTTTATTTGTATATTTTATTTTGTATTTATTTGTATTTATAAAATACAAAAGAAATAAAGAAATAAAGAATTATAATAAAGAAATAAGCATAGTTATTTTAGTATTATTTATATATTGTTTGGGTTTTATAAATATTTTGAATTAGCTTTTATTTTCATTTTTAATTAAATTTTTTGTCATTTTGAATGACTTGAATTATATTTTTTGGATTACATATTTTATTTTTTAATAATGTTTTTAAATATAACCATGTAGGTTTCATTTATTTTTATTTGAGTTTTAGTTGCTGCAACTTAAAATTGTTATTTTAATTTTAGTGCTTCAACTCATTCAGTTATTTGCCGAGGCAAGATTTTTAGTTTTCGCTGGAAGTTTGTCATGTAATATTTTCTTATATATATATATATATATATAAGCTTTATTTCAACTACCAAAAATATTTTTAATAGTTCAAGTTATTTAACAATATGAAGGGTTCATTTGCAAAAACTGATAAACGCCACTTTAAAAAAAATGAGCTGATTGCCGTGCATTATTATACACACATACATACATACTTTTTTTTTTCTTTTCATTTTTATTGAAAAAAAATATAATTTATATCAATGAGAAATGTGTACCTTCACTGCTGATGGATCCTGGGCTTTTTCTCTTGCCTTCATCCCAGTAGCTCCTGATGGCCGTGATGAGCCGGTGTATGAAACACACCATGTATTCAGGAGGACACAACACTGTGGGGTTCTGAACACACAAACAACATCACATCAATTGAAGCATGAGACAAACATCAAACCCTCCAATAAAAGCCTGATCACTGCAAATTAACTGAAACAATCCTATCAATAACAATCCCGTTACAGAAAATGGCCATATTCATTTACTTCTGTGAAGTTTAAGCAGGGAACATCAGATTCAGTGCCAAAAAGCATGCACTGAGAATTATAAAATCCTCAAGCTTCTTTTGTCTTTATTGTTACATCCTTTATGTCAGCACAATTTGCCAATTTATATGATACTGGAACTAATAAAAACAAAACAAAGCAGATGTACCAGTCATCAAAACACATTAAGTAACATATTTCTGAAATGTCCTGTTTGCAGCATTGATTGGAAGACCTTCTGTGGCAGGAGCTCTTTAAATCGTACCAAATGCTGTGTGGCGGGTTTGTAGCTTTTACTTTTGCTTTTGCAGAAATAGACTGTGATCTTATGATCTATTCATCACATGTAAAGGAATATCCAATCCAGATAAAGAATATCTAGATACTATGCAGATATGGAACATATATGGTATGAAGGAGGCCAAAGCTGTCCTGTGTGTCCTACCCCTCTATTGCTGGCGTTCTCTTGAAGGAACTTGCGGAATTTGTTCAGGAAAATGTATCGAGAAGCTTCGCCCTGTGAAAAAAAGAGACACAGGTAATTACGGCACACAGGTTGGATCAGAAGCATTCACAACTTGTAACTGAATATTAATCTTTCTCTAGATGGCAATCGTTTGTCGAGTCTCAGGCAAAGGGATAGTTCACCCAAAAATAAAAATTATGTCATTAATTACCTTTGTTCATCTTCGGAACACAAAGATAAAATAAATAATAAAATTTATTATAATTAAAATAATAAAATTTGATAAAATCTGAGACCTTTCTGACCCTCCATAGACAGCAAGGATATTACCACGATCAACGCACAGAAACGTAGCAAAGGACATCGTTAAAATAGTCCATGTGACATCAGGGGTTCAACCGTAAGTTTACAAAGCAGAGAGAATACTTTTTGTGCGCAAAGAAAACAATAATAACATAATTTATTCAGCAATTCTTCTCCCAGAGTTACCGTCTTCCCCCATTTTGGAGAGTACCCCAGAACGTAATCAATTTAATCAGTGTTGTTTACATTCAGCGAAAAATCTGTGTTCCAAAGTCTTAGGGGTTTGGAACAACATGAGGGTGAGTAATTAATGACAGAATTTTCATTTTTGGGTGAACTATACCTTTAAATTATGTTCTGATGATCACACAAAACCATTATATGGCTTTTGAAGACATAAGCTGTAGTACTAGTTATATAGGCTATTTTTATGGTGAACTCCCAAATATAATAAACTAAAATTTTAAAAGAAGGTCTCACTAAATAAAAAAATAAAATAAATTTAAAGGGCAAAACATTTTTGCTAAATTTAAAAATAAATTTAGCAAAATTTGATGTTGCTAAAAAGAACATTATTTTGTGTATTTGGTGTAATGAAATGTGTTTATGCGGTTTAAGGTTAAAAAAACATTATTTTCCACATACTGTACATTATTGTTTCTCCTCTATGCCCCGCCTTTCTGAAACGCGTCGATTTTTACAAAGCTCATCAGTCTGAAAAGCGAGGTGTGCTCTGATTGACCAAGCCAACCACCTAATAAATAATATGTGTCAGTACTGGGTCAATAGTATGTAACAAGCATTACTTTTATTTGTATCAATACTACAGCGAGAATAAAAGTTACGCTTTCTTTCTTTGCGTGAACATTGTGGGCGCGTTATGCAAATCTTCCCACATCGTGATGTAGCCATGTGGGGTCATGCGTGTTAGAACGAGCCGTTTTAGGTAGGCGTGGTTGACTCTTAACTTTTATAAAGAATGTCTCTTTGGATTTGAGACTTTAGTCTTTGCAACTTTACAGATCTTCTTTATGCACCAAGAGCTTGTAACACTCCAAAGAGAAAGGACAAATTTAAATCGCATCATATGACCCCTTTAAATAAAAAAAATTAAAAACGTATTTGGGCTAAACAACATCTTAGTTGAATTGTAAAAATATCCCCCCAAAAAAGGTTTATGTTAGGGTACTAGATATTATGAAGAAAATTAATATAATAGTAATAATTATTATATAAACCAGATTAATTTAATAACTAGTATTTATATTTTTGTGGTTTCATCCAATTTCAGTGTTAAATACTTTTATAATTCTTAATATCTTGAATAAGCATTTATTTTATATTTTGTTTTCATTTTAGCTTGTGCTTTTGTGATTTTTTATAAGATTTAGTTTTTTCTAATTATTTTTATGAATATTTCTGAATATTTTCTATTTCTGTTATATCTTTTTTTCTGAATATTTCTATTTAGCTATATTTTTTATTTCAGTTTTAGTTTCAGTAATTATAGTACTTCAACTTACATTTATTTTAAGTTAGTTTCCAAAGGCACTAGTTTCTAAGGTCTTAAATGTAATTTTTTCCTCTAATATTTATTTATTTATTTTATTTAATTTTAGCTTTATTTCAATTTATCAAAATTATTTTTAATAGTTTTAGTTCACAATAACAACACTGTCCCATTTAGATTTTTTTTTACACAAAAAAAACTGTTTGACACTTTTCATGTAGGTCAGACTGGGTCTTCCTGTCTAAATGGGCCATTCTCTGACATTCCCATATTATACATTTTATAAATATAATAAAACACAACTGTGCGAGCAGACGTGTGCAAAACAAGCATCAACATACCGTCCCCTTGTCTTTATTGTTCAGCATTAACCTCAGGATCTGAACCTGCAGCTCCTCCACAACTACACACACACACGGGTTCAGCTGAGTGTCACAGTGACAGATATGCTTGCAGATCTGATGTTGTGTGTGTGACATACCCTCAATCCTCTTTTTCAGTCTGTGACAGCCGCGCTCGTACGCTCGCCGTCTCAGCCTCTCCTCGGGCGTCTCCTCGCGTGTGTCCCTCTCATCTTTGCCCTGGACACGCGTCAGGAGAGACAGCGGAGAATTATTCATCTGTCGCTCAGTTCAGATTAGTGTTTGCCTGACGAGATCATTTCAGGTTACAGCTTTTGTGAAGCCTGTGTATATAATGCTATTCATATTCATACTCATGTGTCCGGATGTTTCTAACCTCTTTGTCAAAGCGTGTGGGCCACCAGGTGGTGATCTGAACCTGCAGCTCCTCCACAACTACACACACACACACGGGTTCAGCTGAGTGTCACAGTGACAGATATCTGATGTGGCAGATCTGATGTTGTGTGTGTGACATACCCTCAATCCTCTTTTTCAGTCTGTGACAGCCGCGCTCGTACGCTCGCCGTCTCAGCCTCTCCTCGGCCGTCTCCTCGCGTGTGTCCCTCTCATCTTTGCCCTGGACACGCGTCAGGAGAGACAGCGGAGAATTATTCATCTGTCGCTCAGTTCAGATTAGTGTTTGCCTGACGAGATCATTTCAGGTTACAGCTTTTGTGAAGCCTGTGTATATAATGCTATTCATATTCATACTCATGTGTCCGGATGTTTCTAACCTCTTTGTCGAAGCGTGTGGGCCACCAGGTGGTCGGGATGAGCTCCTCCAGCCCTGCCTCCTTCACTCTCAGAGGGGTCTTGATGTAGAAGAAGACCACAGATCGGAGCACGTCAAACGTGATGCTGTTAAGGAACGAAACCCATACAAATCCACAAGCTAAATGCTTCTAACATGTCTGTTTAGGCAGTTCTTCCTTACAGCCAGAGAAAACTACTGGAAAGTTAAATTGAATGCTTGTACTATGACCAAACTTTGGCTTCTAGTTCTAGTAGTAAACAACTGTTGTATATATGTTGTGCAAAACTTTTATGTATATATATATTTTTTTTAATTGTGTACAGAGTTTACATATTTTGTAATAAATCCATAAACATATCTAACTACTTATATGCCCATAATGTAAATACTTACCTAAATATCCACATACCCAGCTACTAAATATCCACCTATTTACATCTTTTCATAAATCTAGCTACATAAATATTGATACAACCACCTCAATCTCAACATCACATATCTATCTATCAATCTATCTA
Source organism: Sinocyclocheilus rhinocerous (assembly GCF_001515625.1). Taxonomy (NCBI): domain Eukaryota; kingdom Metazoa; phylum Chordata; class Actinopteri; order Cypriniformes; family Cyprinidae; genus Sinocyclocheilus; species Sinocyclocheilus rhinocerous. Next base: position 181,834 of record NW_015656164.1, read on the forward strand.
TCAACATATCTATCCAACTACCTAAATATATAGCATAATCTATTGACCTACATACCTACCACCATATCTATCCATCTACCTAAATATATACCATAATCTATTGACCTATCTACCTACCTAGCAACATATCTATCCATCTACCTAAATATATACCATAATCTATTGACCTATCTACCTACCTAGCAACATATCTATCCATCTACCTAAATATATACCATAATCTATTGACCTATCTACCTACCTAGCAACATATCTATCCAACTACCTAAATATATACCATAATCTATTGACCTACCTACCTAGCAACATATCTATATAAATATATACCATAATGTACTGACCTATCTACCTACCAGCAAACATATCTATCCATCTACCTAAATATATACCATAATCTATTGACCTACCTACCTATCAACATATCTAACCATCTACCTAAATATATACCATAATCTATTGACCTACCTACGAGTCATCATATCGATCCATCTCCCTAAATATATACCATAATCTATTGACCTACCTACCTGTCAACATTTCTATCCATCTACCTAAATATATACCATAATCTATTGACCTATCTACCTACCTAGCAACATATCTATCCATCTACCTAAATATATACCATAATCTATTGACCTATCTACCTACCTAGCAACATATCTATCCATCTACCTAAATATATACCATAATCTATTGACCTATCTACCTACCTAGCAACATATCTATCCATCTACCTAAATATATACCATAATCTATTGACCTATCTACCTACCTAGCAACATATCTATCCATCTACCTAAATATATACCATAATCTATTGACCTATCTACCTACCAGCAAACATATCTATCCATCTACCTAAATATATACCATAATCTATTGACCTACCTATCTTTACCTAAATTTATAGCATAATCTAATGACCTATCTACCTACCTGCAAACATTTCTGTCCATATATCTAAATATATACCATCATCTATTGACCTACCTACCTACCTTTCAACATATCTATCCATCTACCTAGCTAAAGACATATATTGACATATAATACCTATATTATCTATCCGAAATCTAGCTACCTACTAAAAATGTCTACCTTTTGACACATCATAAGCATTTACCAACCTACCTACCTATGTATCAACATATACATAAATATCTACTTACCTACAAATTTTTCATAAGAAATAAATAGATTTATTATTCATAACAATAAAGATAATAAAATACTCGGACACACTATGGTTGTCAAATTTAGTGGAACAGGTCCATAGTTCACGTGTTTGAAACATCTACCTTATTTTATTTCACCTATCTATCCACCTACGTGATCTACAGTGAAGTTCAGTAGGCAATGGCCACGAGAATGCAAGAATGCTAAAATGCTATGAATATATTTCTAATTAATAGATTTTTCTAAATTTTTTGCCTTTCTGGAGTGATTTTCAAAAGGTAAAGTGTCCTATGAAAGTTATAACCAAGAGGATATAGGACGTTGCTGAGCAGGTACTTCCTGGACTTCTCATGCCGGAGTATCGCTGTGGTCAGACGAAGGTAATGAATCTGGAGGACAGAGAAAGAAAACAGGTTTCAATAAAGCTTCCATCTGTTAAGCACTGGCTGCCACAGTAATAATTTGGATCAACATGTTGCCAGTTCCCTCTCACAACCATGGACATCAAACACATTACAGCAAGCTCAACACAAAGTGCCTCAGTCCTTTTCATTTTAACAAGACATTTATTTCAAGTGGGATGGGCACACAGCCCATGTCCCTGCTGATAATTGCCATTAACATCAATGGGCCAGGAGGACGTCAACACCTCTCTGCCTCTGATTAGACAAATGCAGACGCTAAGCATGAACATGCTTTGAAGTACGAGTTCCCAGCATGCAATAATGTTTTCCTTTTTCCTTCCTGTCAGCGGTTCTATCATTCTCAGCACCAATAAACTTCAATATAACATTACAACAGCTTGGAAAATGGATTTGCATGAGAGGGCAATCATTGGGTTTCTCACCTGAAAGCCCAGATCAGGGATGATGGGAGAGAAACGATACGCTCTCAGCAGAGACATCATCAGCTGCTTCAGACACTCGCTCACCTCGTGGTCCTTCAGGAGAAGAAGAAAAAATTACAGTCTCAGAAGAATAAAACACATTATATCCAATCTCATTCCAGACGTTTTGAGTCTGTACCTCCATGAGAAGCCAGAAAAGGTCCAGCAGCTGTTGTATAAGAGGATGCTCTTCGACAGATCCTCCACCCTCCAAAATACTCAACAGGAAGTTCATCAGCACATCCTCCACTAAGTACACTTTGCACTAGCAGACACACACATTAGCATTAAATAAAGTGGTTTATGGAACAACGACAATGGTTTTACAGAAACTCTGAGTGATTTACCATGAGAGGTGCGAAGTGGTTGAATATATGTGCAAGGGTGACCAGGATGGTGGGATCTCCTTGAATCTGCCAGACTCCGCTGTCTCTCTCCACAAGCTTCTCCTCCTGACGAAAAACAAAATCAAATGTCTTCTCATTCAGTTTTGTTTTAAAGATTGATACATCACACTGCATTTTCTTCTATTCTGAAGCAACACACTGTACAGTAGGCACCTGTGTGTCGATGTAGGTGGACAGGACTGTCTTGAGGTATCCCAGAAGCCTGTTGGCTTTGATGAGGTCAGTAGTTGGTGGGCTTTGAAGAGGAAGGTAACCTTCCACAGGGTACGTGAGGAACAGATGAGTTAAGGGTTTTAAGCGTTTGTGGTTGGTCTACGGTTTCACATGTTTTGTTTTTATGGTTTTTAAGGTATACCTGAAAACATTATATGTGACCCTGGACCACAAAACCAGTCATAAGGGTCAATTTTGTCAATTTGAAAATCTGGAATCTGAGGGTGCAAAAAAATTAAAATATTGAGAAAATCACCTTTAAAGTTGTTTCTCGTCCGGTGTGCGACCGCCTGAAACGCAGTTTTTTCACCTCCGTGCCCAAACGTCTTTGTTGGGGCTTCCGAAAGCGGATGATGTCAGGAAACAGTGGTTGCAATTTATTTTTTAACTCAACACATTTTGTTTTTTGGAAGGCGGACCCTCATCAAAGCCGGAACTAATCGAGCTGTTTGTGCCAGGCTGGGGAGAGAGGTGTTGTAATAATGTAAATTATGTGAAAAATAATGTGTTTTTCGAACCACCAAGCATGAGAGCATGTTCTAGTACACCCCCAAAACAAAATCAAGTTTTGTTTTGTAAACTTTGTAAAAGAGCATAATAGGACCCCTTTAAGTTTTGATATATTTACGGAAGGAAATTTACAAAATATCTTCATGGAACATGATCTTTACTTAATATCCTAATGATTTTTGGCATAAAAGAAAAATCTATTTTGACCCATACAATGTATTTTTGGCTATTGCTACAAATATACCCCAGCGACTTAAGACTGGTTTTGTGGTGCAGGGACACATATAATTACATTATAATTACATTATATAATTAATAAATATGTCGGTCACACTTTATTTTAAGATCCGATTCTCGCAATTAACAAACCATTAACTATGACTTTTGCCTCAATAAACTCCAAATTCGCTGCTTATTAATAGTTATTAATAAGGTAGTTGTGAAGTTTAGGTATTGGTTTTGGATTAGGGATGTAGAATATGGTCATGCAGAATATGCGTTTTATAAGTACTAATAAACAGCCAATATGTTAATAATAGGCATGCTAATAAGCAACGAGTTACTAGTGAGAATTAGTCCCTATACTAAAGTGTAATCATATATATCAATTAAATTGGTTACAATTTAAACATGCATCTACTTTTATTCTGACATCTTATAAATATATTATCAAGTTTCAAGTTGTACTTGAAATAAATATTACATTATTATTCAATAAACATATTATATGAAATGTAAATATATATCATGTATTTCTAAAAAATAAACTGGATTACATTATTAAAACAGATCACTTAAAATGTTATAATATAAATATGTCTTATAAATGATTTTTCAAGTTTTCCTTGAAATAAATATAATAATTTTATTCAATAACAATATTATTAAATAAACATATATAATGTGTTTAAAATAAATATATTACTTTATATTATTAATAAATAAAACAATTAAATATTACAAATTTAACATCTAGAATTTATACATCTACTTTTATTCTGAAGTCCTAAAAATATCAATTTATTGTTCAAGCCGTATTTGGAATAATAGGTAATTACATTATTTTATTATACATATATGCTGTATTTAGAAGTCTTATGAATCAATCTATGTTGCAATATATTAGTTATTATAATATACTATGTAACATATTACATTATACATGTATAAATATTACATAAATAAATGTAAGTACTTGAAAATCTTAAATAATATTAAGCATGTGTATATGTATAATAATATATTTGTAAATAATAAATAATATTTATAAATAATATAAATAAAACTATTAATGTATAATATATGTGACCCTGGAGCACAAAACCAGTCATCTAAATAGTTGTATCTCGACCAAATATTGTCCTATGCTTTCAAAAAATTGACCCTTATGACTGGTTTTGTGGTCCATGGTCACATATGTACTTCTAATTACTACCTAATTAGATTAATTCATTTATGATTGTATGTTTTAGAATAAATTAAAATGTATGTCATACACATTACATAAAATCTGTATGTATATGCATAAAAATGAGAAGGATATCTGAGAGGACGGCTGCCGAAATTGAAGGCTACAGACTCTTTGAAGGAAAGGCTGATTGCAGGGAAATATGCGACGCCTGGCCCCGTCTTAATATTGCTGAACGCAACACCGAGAGACTGTCCGTTACTGAAAAAGAAAAAAAATACTGCTATTAACAACAATTCACAGATATGTCCGTTAATGTCTACTAATTAGAATTTCACATCAGTTTCTCATGCTTTCATACCAAACTATAACGTACATCCAATAATAAAACTATACTTACAGACAAAACGTAATGGTTCCCTCATCCAAATCTATCAAACAGCTGACGATATCACCAGCAGCCCAGGACTAAAGCAAAAGAAATAAAAAGAATCAATAATGAGAGGCTTCGTGTTAAAATGTACTACTATGTATGGCCTTGAGTGGCTCAATGCTTTCATAAAAATGTGGCTCATCCAATCAGAATTGTGTTTGATAAGACTGTTACGTAAGTCTTTAAACAAGCAAACTACGACCAAACTGTCAAGGTCAAAAAAAATTCACAAGCACAAATTGAGCTTGACCGCTGAACTGAATGTGTGAAACGCTATGTTTTCACCTTGCCGTAGTTGGTGGTTGTCACGTTCCATTTGCGAACTCTGTTTCCGTCGTAAGCGTACGAGTCCGGCGTGTCCCCGACCCCTTCCTGAACACAAACACAGATCCACAGCGTACCGTATCTGGCAGTAATCGACTTGAACAAACCAATCTCACAGATAAATTAAAGGGATAGTTCACCCAAAAATGAAAATTGTGTCATTAATTACTCACCCTCATGTCGTTCTAAACCCGTAGGACCTCCGTTCATCTTCGGAACACAAATTAAGATATTTTTGATGCATTCTGAGAGCTCTCTGACCCTCCCATAGACAGCAATGTAATTACCATGATCAAGGTCCATAAACGTAGCAAGGAGATCGGTAAAATAATCCATGTGACATCAGGGGTTCAACCGTAATTTTACGAAGCTACGAGAATACTTTTTGTATTCTCTTTGTATTATTTTTGTATTATTGTATTATAAACGTAAATTGCGTATGCTGTTTTGTGTCATCTGCGTCACGCGGATACGTTGTTTTCGTTCAAATCAAAACGTAAACGACGTTAAAAAAGCGTATCTGTGTGGTGCGGCTGACACAAAACAGCATACGCAATTTACGTTCAGTGGATAACGTTACTCTCCAAAATGGCGCTAGGGTGACGAGGAGGAGACGAATTGTTGAATAAAGTCGGGTTTTTTTGTGTTTTTTTTCGCACAAAAAGTATTCTCGTAGCTTCGTAAAATTACGGTTGAACCCCTGATGTCACATGGACTATTTTACCGATCTCCTTGCTACGTTTCTGGACGTTGATCGTGTAAGGATCCTTGCTGTCTATGGGAGGGTCAGAGAGCTCTCAGAATGCATCAAAAATATCTTAATTTGTGTTCCGAAGATGAACGAAGGTTTTACAGGTTTGGAACGACATGAGGGTGAGTAATTAATGACAGAATTTTCATTTTTGGGTGAACTATCCCTTTAAGCCAAATCTGAGATTTAAAAAGGATTTCAAGAGCAGAGCGAACAGTCGTCATCTAATCTAGATTAATCTGCGTGATTTCTGCGGCTTTGAAAGCTTCCCATGAGAGCTAGCTAACTATTAGAGTGAATATGCAATTTGTACGGCTCCACACTCCAGAATTGACCTCTAAAATGGTGAAGTTACTGGCTTGTACCTCTTGGTTGAATCTGCAGTTCAATGTGCACCATCCGATTTGCATTAGGCCTTGAGATGAGATGAGAACTTCATAGACCCATTTCCCTAAAACCAATAAAAAACTATTAAAAACAGTACCGCAGTGGTACTATGGTATAGTAATTTAGGTTGCATTTACTTCAAGGTACTTCACCGTACAAGAGCACCATAGAATTAGCATTTCACTATATGGTACAGTTTAGTCATTGAAACGTTACCTTTGTAAACACAAGTGGTGGCTCTGATGGAGCTGAAGTTACTGTGGCCGATGACCTTCAATCCAAAAAGAGAGGAAGAACAAACCTGAACACATTTAACAGTAAACAACACACCGGTCTAAAAAGTGAAAATTGGCCCCATTTGAATTCATAATACACTTTCCTGGTGTTATTGACTAAATTGACTTCTCACCATCAAGTCAATTTAATAGTGAACTGACCTGAATTTGAATTATTTTAAAGCAGACCTAGGGTGTATTCACACCAGGAAAGTGCACTAGTTCACTTGCTTTGGTCCGGACCAAATACAATGTTGATTTTTTTTTTGTTTGTTTGGTGCGGTTTGCTTTCACACTGCCGTTTTTGCAAGTGAACCAGAAACTGTAAACAAAACCACACGTGTGCTTAAGGTCATCCATTCATTGGTTTATCCATTCAACCGTACCAGAGTTCGTTTGGAAGCGGACCGAGACCACCTCTTCAGCTGGGTCTCGGTACAGTTGTTTGGTGCGCACCCGAGTGCGATTGTTGTATTCACACCTGCCCAAAAGATCCGCACCAAGGGGGGAAACGAACTTGAGTTCGATTCAATCGAACCAAACAAGACAGGTGTGAACACACCCCTAAATTCTAAGTTTACTTGGCAGTTGTAAAATAAAATAAAATAAAATAATAAAATAAATTGTATTTTATTTTATTTTTATTTTATTTTATTTTATTTTAAATAAATTATTGTATTTTAAATATTTAAATAATTTATTTTACATTTTATTTAAAATAAAATGAAAATTTTATTTACAAAATTTTATTAAATGTTTTTATTCATTTATATTTTATTTTACTTTAAATAATTTAGAAGTGCCCACGATAACAATATCGTGCATATTCATTACCGTGATATATCGCATTACCGAATACCGGCACAAGTTTACTTTGAATAAAATAAAATAAAAAATTTTTTAAATAAATGATTGTATTTTAAATATTTTAAATAATTTATTTTACATTTTATTTAAAATAAAATGAAATTTTATTTACTACATTTTATTAAACGTATTTATTCATAAATTTTTTTTATTTTATATTTTATTTTATTTTACTTTAAATAAAATAAAATAAAATAAATTTATATAATGTCAATTTCTCACCCCCAAAAGGTCATCGTCAACAAATAACAGCCCTTCAAACCCACTGCTGTGATCCAGGACAACAGTTGAAGGTCCAAGACAGCCTTCTATCTGATCTGTACAGAAAAAGAAATACAATTTCACATAAATTAATATATCAATATATAATAATGGATATATTAGATATAAAGTATTATATATGAAATAAAATAATGAAAACATGGCTGAAAACATTACTACAATCAATCAATCAATAAATAAAACATAAATTAGCACATAAATCAACGAATAAATAAACATATTTGGGGGTACAGTAGATGTCAATAATAACTGATGAATTATGAATAAATATTACATAAAATAAGTGTGTTTTTTTCAGCAAGCACATTCAATTTCCCAGTAATTTGTGAGACGCTCAGCAGTGTATGTGTAAGTGTTTGTCTGACCTCTGCTGTCCTCAGTCACATTATCTTCAGCCAGCAGCTTCTCCAGATGAGCTCCGAGATCCTGGAACGTCAGGGTTTTCCTACAGGGACGAGACACGACACCAGAACTTGTCAGCTCACACACTGAAGAGACTAGACAACGACAACATTACTACAATCAATCAATCAATAAATAAAACATAAATTAGCACATAAATCAACGAATAAATAAACATATTTGGGGGTACAGTAGATGTCAATAATAACTGATGAATTATGAATAAATATTACATAAAATAAGTGTGTTTTTTTCAGCAAATACATTCAATTTCCCAGTAATTTGTGAGACGCTCAGCAGTGTATGTGTAAGTGTTTGTCTGACCTCTGCTGTCCTCAGTCACATTATCTTCAGCCAGCAGCTTCTCCAGATGAGCTCCGAGATCCTGGAACGTCAGGGTTTTCCTACAGGGACGAGACACGACACCAGAACTTGTCAGCTCACACACTGAAGAGACTAGACAACGACCGACTGATCTAACTAGACATATCAGAGAAAATAGAATGCATTTTATTTATAAAGTAAGTGATACATTGAAAAGATGGGATTCAGAATAGAATTACAATTTGGAAATAAACTGAAATCATATGCATTGAATTTATATTTACATTAAAAAAAGAAAAGCATTAAAATGAAGCTCTCAAATTTCTTCCGAGCTAAATATCTGTGAATAAATGAAGTTTAGTGTCACATGGCAGCAATGCGGTTTTATGCAGTGCTGACAGACGCCCATCATGACGCCTGACATGAAATCCAGCATTAGAGATGTAAACACATGAGCCGCTTCACTGCTCTGTGAGTGTCAGCTTTCTCTCATGTCCCATCATGCTCTATGTATAGATCAGCTCCAGTAACCAGACACTGGCTGGGATCAAGAGCGGGACGAGGCCAGCAACTTCCACTCAAACAACTAATGCAGCAAACTTCATTTCTTCATGATTTGTTACGATCCGCCGAATAAGTTATACTTCAACAGAGTAAAAAATACTGATGACTCATCCTGCTTTGCACAGATTTCTGTCCAATCAGATGCTCTCTAGAACAAGAAGCCCCTCCTCCCATAACCAGCTGCACTTGATTAACATGAAGCAAATCATGCTTCAAAAACATGCAGGTGAAAAAATAATTCACAATTCAAAACTAAATATGAGATCAAATAATATGTAAGGGCCGAAGACAAAAATGGGTTTTCAAGAATTAAAACAATAAAAGTACAGCCATTCAGTGTAACAATAGCTACTTTTCTCAATATACCAAAAATCGTGTCAGGCATATTTAAAACGAGTACACAGAGGTGACATTAATAGACTCTATTTAAGGATCACAGCCCTAAAATACTCACAAATTGTTTAAAATATGCATGAATGAGTCAAATGGTTGATTTATAGGCAGGCAAAACAGTAATCCACTCATTCACTCACACACCATACTTTTCATTCACTTAAAATGACTTGAAATGTGAGACAGCTTAAAATTAAATTTGCAAGCAATATTTACAGAGGATTTGATGACTAATGATCTAAAAATGTGATTAATAATATTGTGAAATTGTTAAATAAAACAAAATATACAAAAAAAATAACCAAAATATACAATTACAACATATTATTAATTACACATATGATCAAAAGCAATTTGATGTGGAAAACAGTTTTGTGAACTTAATATGTGTGACCCTGGAGCACAAAACCAGTCTTAAGTCGTGGGGTATATTTGTAGCAATAGCCAACAATACATTGTATGGGTCAAAATTATAGATTTTTCTTTTATGCCAAAAATCATTAGGATTTTAAGTAAAGATCGTGTTCCATGAAGATATTTAGTAAATTTCCTACTGTAAATATATCAAAACTTAATGTTTGATTAGTAATATGCATTGCTAAGAACTTCATTTGAACAACTTTAAAGATGATTTTCTCAATATTTAGATTTTTTAGCAAGGTTTCCCCGCAGTTTTTTTATTTTATTTAATTTTTTTATTGAAGATATAGGTTTTCCCTCAGTTATCACAACATGGATTCAGATGTGCTTGTACTGTGTCTTTTGCGACGGCGTCGAAAGCGTCTGGAAAAGAGAAGGCTGGGGGTTCACCCTATTCTACGGACTCGGAAGGAGCGGAAGGCTGTGGGTTCACCCTATTCTACGGACTCGGAATGAGCGGGGAGAGTTCCATTCTTTAATTCAGGAGCTTCGGATGGATGAGGATCGCCACAAGGAGTACTTTGAGCTCGGTCATATTTTATTACCATTTTTTTTAAACTATAGTGAATAAACTGTATTAATGAATGAAATGTTCAAGGTGTCTGAATAAATTTTGGTTTGACTGTACATACATACATACATACATACATATATATATATATATTACATTTTTAAGTGCTGTCGGTTTTTCCCTTTAAATAGGTCATTTTATAAGTTCCTGTGGTGAGGTCCAAAATTAATTTTAAAATGAGTCTTAAAATATAAATATATAAAATAACGAACAACATTAAGTAATTTAATAATAATACACTTGTGTATGGTAATTATATTGTTCTCTCTCTCTCTCTCTCATATATATATATACTAAGCAATAAAAAATTATAAAATGTGTCCGCATTCAAATGTACCGTCTGATTTTTATAATCTTTTAAAGAAGTATTATATAAAATAGGATGCTGCGCTACGGCTAAAATTAGCGCTTCCTCCATTTTTGAATTTCTGTACAGAGAGGTCACGCAGTGACGTATCGATCTTCTACTGGTCACACGTCTTCACGTGATGCGAATTCGCAGGTCAGAGTTCACCAAACTTGAACTTTGGAACGCAGCGAAATGCGAATTTTTTCGTTTGAGCTTACGTTTCCGGTTTGACGCATTCGCATGCGTATGAATGGAAGTCAATGGAACTAAAAGTGCAGTGTGACCGCCCCTTTATGACTGGTTTTGTGGTCCAGGGTCACATTTTTGGTGAAAACGGTGATACACTACCATTCAAATGTTTGGGGTGAGTAAGATTTAAAAAACATAAATAAATAAAATAATGCGATATTCAGCAAGGATGTATTAAATTGTTCAAAAGTGACAGTAAAGACTTTTATAATGTTACAAAATATTTCAGTTTCAAATAAACACTGTTCTTTTACCATGGGGAAAATAAAAATCATCACGGTTATCATGAAAATAGTGATAATTTCAACATTGACAATAATAAGAACCATTAATAATAACTGGGCATCAATAATATTTGAGAATAACTGAGCAGCAAATCAGCATATTAGAATGATTTCTGAAGGATCCTGTGACACTGAAGACTGGAGTAATGATGCTGAAAATTCAGCTTTGATCACAGCAATAAATCACGTTTTACAATATATTTACATGGAAAACACTTTGCTGCTTCACAGCATTGCTGTTTTTACTGTATTGTTGATCAAATAAATGCAGCCTCGGTGAGCAGAAGAGACTTCTTTCAAAAACTTTAAGAAATATTAATTATTTCAAACTCTTGACCGGTAGTGTGTGCATGTGCTTATGTGTATGTTTGTGCATACAAGGCAAAAGCCCCCACAAAGGAATATTCTACATACAAAAGGTCAACCATAGACCCAAAAACAAGGAGGAATCTTGGGTAATCCACTAACCTGTACGCCGCTGATGCCGGTCCCGGCTTACTGGAGGCAGGAAACACATGGTGCAGATAGTCGCTCAGTAACTTCTCATTGACAATTCCTAAAAAAAGATACATCAAAATATGTACATTTGATGATTAATCAATTTACAGTGGGTTTACATCAATAAAGCCTCTTTATAAGGACATACCTGTGACTTTGGGTTTGTCTGTGTCTGATGCCAGGCGATAGTTGCGTCGGGACAGGACAGTGCCACCCTTTGAGCTCATACTGCTACTAGACAGATCAATTATAAAACCATAATTAATTATAGTATACATTTATAGCATTGCATATAGTATCCTCTAGTCTAACAACAATAGGATAAAGAATAGGATAAAGAATACAGATAGGCTAAATAAAATGCTGACTAGTAGACTAGAAATTATTTTGACAACAGTCTCAAACTAGAATGAAACCTGCAAATAACTTGTAGTTTCAATGTTTGCATGCTGTTATCTGAGCAAACATATACAAACATACACATAATATAAACATACTCTCTCTTTAGCCACTATCCCGCTAACATAACGGCTTAACGGCCGTGTTTAATGTGTTTACAACCAATTAAAATATCATTTAATGACTGTCGGGGGTCTAAAATGCCCAGCATATGTGCAAGAAAAACAATATTTAATGTGTTTCAGCCTCCGTGTTGAACACATATGACAGCCAGAGCTGCTATGATAACATGTCAAATATAAAATACACAGATAAAGCGACGTTAACGCTTGTTGTTTGGTTAATTTCTCCTGCAGTACTCACTGATTTGGTGTGCTGTGTTTGTTTGTGATCAGCAGATGTTGTTGTTGGGCTCTCCTCTTTAAATGTGTCTACAGTCACTGCCTTTAAGCATAGAAATACAATAAGCGGTGGGATGACAGTGAATGAACGGGAGTGATAAAATGGGCGGGGCTTGATGGCCCGGAGAGTGTCTCTCATTGGTCAGTTACGATGGATTTATATTTAAAAAATTCTAATTTTATATTGTCTCTGTTTGATTTTATCTCAGCATTATTTGTATTCTATGTTGTCGTTATTTATGTGTTAATTATTGTCCGGGATGCAGTTTGAAGTATTTCAGAGACGGCGTGTTTGTTGTTACTTTTCTCATCGCTTTTTGGGATGGACCAATCAGAGACGTTTTGCTTACAACATTATATAGCGTTTCGCAAGCGGATGTGTATTTTATACATCAAGTGTCACTATTTGGAATCAACCGATTAAAATGCTTATACAATTCAATATACAAAATTCTCCTTTAACATAAAAGGATTTGAATACGATTCAATAAGGGACGCGGCATTATGAGCCACGAAGAGCCCTCTGCAGGAATTTAGTTGTGCGACTTGTAATAAACAGTTGTTAGCATGCAAAAGTGCCCCCCAATTCTTTTAACACATACGATTCACGGCTATGGGGCGAGTTTTAGGACAAAATATGTTTAGACATGAACTAATGCGAACCATAAAATCCATAAAAGACCACTGGGTGGCAAATGTTTTCGGATAACTGTTTCCTATAAGTTATTCCTATAGGGGACGTTAGAGGGCTAAAAAGCCGGATTTATATTACGTTAAATCTATTAATATGAATCTATTCACTCTGCATCTGATTAAATTTGGAAATCATCCCAGTAATCACAAACGGCAGTGATTGGGCCACCGTGAACAGCGCTGAGAAAAGTAACAGTTGTCACATGACTCTTCAGCAGCATTCTGGACATTAATAATTTACGCCTCAGTCCTTAAATAACCGTTACATTTAAAATACACAATACAATGTTATAGAAAATTATGCCATTTGGGCGTATCATATATAAAACGTTAGCTACAATACCTAGAATGATAAGAACTGACAGCTTCAGATATTAAATTTAGTGTCATAACTGTAATTAACGTGCATTAATTGCAAAATTCCGCCGGCAAAAAGGTCCATATTGTCAATAGTGTAGCTGATTGCTTAAAATAGCTTAAACAAAATTCAGTTTTAACCAAGCAGCTTGCAAAATCACGTGGGTGGATTCCCATTAAACTGACTGGATTTTGCCCGAAAAGTCGCTGAATAACAGTAGATGACTATTTGGCAAAAACTAAGGTTTAACAGTATCTTTTTTACATCAAAAAATTATGTAAGTTATAGTTAAGGTATAGATTTAGCCTGTAGTAATTATAATTCGTTGTATATAAGTGCAAGATCTGTAGAAGTGTGTGGTAAATATGAATGCATAGCAACACTCATTCGACAATATTGTGTTTAGCACAATGATATGCCATCAGTTAGAAAAAATACTTGACACATTTATCAATGTAACGATTGGCAAAATTCTTTTATAAATTTATCAACATAAATCTGAATTTTACCAAACTAAGAATACAAAACTGGGTGAAAACAGTAACTAGTTGTGTCTAGTTGAGCTGCTGGTTTCAGAAAGCACCCATTGAACCAAACAAATCCTCTCAGTTAATGCCAGCCGTGAGGAAGTCTCTTCTCCTGGTCACTTCTTCCTCTCCGTATTTCGATTGAAGCTGCTCGAGTTCATACGGATCAGCCAACAGGAGGATCTCATCGTCCAGATGGGTCCAGACAGGCCCGTGAATCTCATGGTCGTAGCCGTCTTGCAGATACGCCTGGGCTCTTGCTAAGTCACCACTGGCTTTCCACAGTGCCTTGGTCACCTCGACCAGATCTTTCTTGGTCTTTGTCATCAAGTTCTCGACATGTTCTACCAAGTGTTTGGAGGGAGTTTCCTCTGGAGTTCCTCTCGTTTGGCTGTCGTGTTTGTCCTGTGACTCGGAGTCGAGGATGAAGACGTGGGATGAAGATGCAGGGACAGCTGTGGATCTAGGACCTGGACGCTCTTCCTCGGGTGACGGTGAGGGACAAAGAGCTTCTGGTGCTTCCTGTAGGCCGTTTTGGTTAAGCTCAGATTGAGTTTCTGGTTCCCTAGTTAATGTTGCAGGCGATGCCGAACTTTCTTGTGCATCTGACGGCTTGGCGATTGGTGCTTCAAATGGATCTTCGCCTTCTTCACTTTCATCCATCTGTGGAAACACATTCAAGTCAGTGAAGTGCGTCTTGGAGACTTTTTAACTAAGGCAGCGGTTTTCTAAGCTGAAATGCTGGAAAACTATCCATTTACAAATGTATTTTGGAGGATTAAGTTATAAAACGAATAAAGAGTTAAGTTAAAAACAAATGGGTCAATGAAATTTAAGAAAGTCCATAAAATGGAACACTAACATCAAGCTAAAAACATGTGAAGATCTTAAAAATGTATTCAAGTTTCATATGATTTTGAAAAACTTTCATACTATTTTCAAGAAACGTTTTAGTCCTCTAAACTCTAAAGATGTCATGTGGTGCAACTGTCAGATTAAAAATTATATACATATTTCTATTTTCTAAATACACAGCTTGTTCATACAACATCGTGTTCCTGTGGCTCAGTGGTAGAGCATTGCGTTAGCAGCGCAAAAGGTCGTGGGTTCAATTCCCAGGGAACACACATACTGGTAAAAAAAATGTATAGCCTGAATCACTTTCACTAAGTCACTTTGGATAAAAGCGTCTGCTAAATGCATAAATTATTATTATTATTAATTATAAATTACATCTTAATAATTGCTTTCAAAAAATAATACTTTTTTCATGAACCACAATATTTATGTGTTACATATATAGCATTTTAAAAAGTATATATAAATATAAACACACACAAATTAAATTCCTAAATTACTGTAAAATTTGGACTGCATCGATTTTTACTCATCGATTTTTACAAAGCTCATCGGTCTGAAAAGCAAGGTGTGCTGTGATTGGCCAGCTATCCAGTGCGTTGTGATTGGCCGAACACCTCAAGCGTGTGACAGAAATGTTACGCCCCTACCATACTGTGATGCCGTCAGGCCGGAGCGATGAGGCAAAAACATTAAAACTCATTATAAACGAGGCATTTGTTGCATCCAGTGGAGACATAATTACAGATTATAATGACTGTTTACCATGCGGTTTTCTAAGCTGAAATGCTGGAAAACTATCCATTTACAAATGTATTTTGGAGGATTAAGTTATAAAACGAATAAAGAGTTAAGTTAAAAACAAATGGGTCAATGAAATTTAAGAAAGTCCATAAAATGGAACACTAACATCAAGCTAAAAACATGTGAAGATCTTAAAAATGTATTCAAGTTTCATATGATTTTGAAAAACTTTCATACTATTTTCAAGAAACGTTTTAGTCCTCTAAACTCTAAAGATGTCATGTGGTGCAACTGTCAGATTAAAAATTATATACATATTTCTATTTTCTAAATACACAGCTTGTTCATACAACATCGTGTTCCTGTGGCTCAGTGGTAGAGCATTGCGTTAGCAGCGCAAAAGGTCGTGGGTTCAATTCCCAGGGAACACACATACTGGTAAAAAAAATGTATAGCCTGAATCACTTTCACTAAGTCACTTTGGATAAAAGCGTCTGCTAAATGCATAAATTATTATTATTATTAATTATAAATTACATCTTAATAATTGCTTTCAAAAAATAATACTTTTTTCATGAACCACAATATTTATGTGTTACATATATAGCATTTTAAAAAGTATATATAAATATAAACACACACAAATTAAATTCCTAAATTACTGTAAAATTTGGACTGCATCGATTTTTACTCATCGATTTTTACAAAGCTCATCGGTCTGAAAAGCAAGGTGTGCTGTGATTGGCCAGCTATCCAGTGCGTTGTGATTGGCCGAACACCTCAAGCGTGTGACAGAAATGTTACGCCCCTACCATACTGTGATGCCGTCAGGCCGGAGCGATGAGGCAAAAACATTAAAACTCATTATAAACGAGGCATTTGTTGCATCCAATGGGGACATAATTACGGATTATAATGACTTATACTGTCTTTTTACAC